>NW_008360324.1:5394027-5448980 GCF_000622305.1 Nannospalax galili | reverse complement strand
TCTATCACCTATCTATCATCTATCTATCTATCTATCTATCATCTATCTATCACGTATCTATCATCTATCTATCTATATCATCTATTTATCTATCAATCATCTATCTATCTATCTATCTATCTATCATCTGAGCTATCATCTATCATCTATCTATCTTCTATCTATCTATCTTCTATCTATCTATCTATCTATCTATCATCTATCTATCAGCTATCTATCATCTATCTATCTATCTATCTATCATCTATCTATCTATCTATCATCTATCTATCATCTATCTATCATCTGTAGCTATCATCTGTCTATCTATCTGGCCTTATAATTGTAGAAACTGGTAACTCTTCAAACTGTAAGTTAGGAAAGCAGACTGGTCATCTATCTATCTATATCATCTATCTATCTATCTATCTATCTATCATCTGTAGCTATCATCTATCTATCTATCATCTATCTATCATCATCAATCATCTATCTATCATCTGTCTATCTATCACCTATCTATCATCTATCTATCTATATCATCTACCTATCTATCAATCATCTATCTATCTATCTATCTATCTATCTATCTATCTATCTATCATCTATCTATCTATCTATCTATCATCTATCTATCTATCTATCACCTGTCTATCTATCACCTATCTATCATCTATCTATCTTTTCTCTCTGTGTCTGTTATCTATACTTTTACGTGTTAATCATTAACTCACTTCATGCGCATTTGTATTGCATTTAGCGGTCATTCCTGCTCTCCCTGCTTTGATACTCCAGCTCTCCCCGATCGGGTCACTAGGAGCACCTTAAAGCTGGCTCCTGTGTACTTTCCACACACCTCTTTTCCTTTTTGTGAGATTTCTGGTTTCCCTTCTCCAGGCATCCCAGCTTTACCTTGTGCTTCATCTGCCTTTGGTTTGGAATCAAACATTTCCCCACTGTCTTTGTATGAACAGTGGTAGCCAGCAACAAAGGAGGACCTGGGTGTGCTCACTGACTGTAGGGTATCCGTGCTCCAGGTGTCCACTGCAGAGACTGGGGAGTGTGAGTGTGTGTGTGTGTACATGTGTGTAGTGTGTGTATGTGTGTGTGGTGAGTGCATGAGTGCATTTATTTGTGGTTTATGTGTATGTGTGAATGTGTGTGGTATGTATGTGTGCATGTGTACGTGGTGTGTGTGGTGTCTGTGATGTGTGTGTGGTGACTGTGAGTGCATGAGTGAGTGTGTGTATGTGTGTATCTATGTATGCATATGTGTATGATGTATGTGTATTGTGTGGTGTGTATGTGTGCACATGTGTGCACATTTACACACTACTTATTCTTATCTGTATCTGAACAAGTTGTCAAGGCTGAGTTTACATAGTGTGACTCTTCCACTTCTAACCAGCCCCATGGGTCAATTGCCCTTTGCTCCCCGTCCAGATCTGGACTTCCTTCCTCTGACGTTGAAAAGCTGGGCTCCTGTCTTTGTTATACTGGCTTACCAGATCAGTCCTCCTGAGTGCCACCAGCCTCCCAGATTTCCCACCTCCTGTACCATTTCTATACTCTTATTACCTATCACCTTGTGATCCTCTGCTGGGTGCTCACCTGAAAGGTTTTCTTCCTCTTCTTCCTTCTCTCCCCTTCCCTCCTCTCCCTTCCCCTCCTTCCCCTCTTCCTCCTCCTCCTCTTCCTCCCACCCCCATCCATCCTCCTTCTCCTCCTCCTCACAGAGACCATGCTCTTCCCTAGAGCACCTTCCCTAGCCCCAGGACAGTCACAGGAGCAGCCTTTTCTCCCCACTTGGTGTTGGATATGTCCGATCACCATCTCTCTGCTCAGGCTTCCCCACCTAGTGCACCCATACCCCCTCTCCCGGCAGCACCCGTACCCCCTCTCCTGGTAGCATGGCTGTCTAGTTGCTCAGCCTCTGCTCAGGCATTTCGTATTCTGGATTCTTATGGTTCAGCCTTGGTTCTGTGTTTGATTATATTTGATTCTGTGGCAAACTGAAGCAAAGGCCCTTGAAAGCTAGACTACTGTCACCAAGTGAACAGCCACCCCTCCCCCTCACATATACCGTACCAAGGAGGAAGGAGCCCCAGGCCCAGTGTCCTTCCTTTCTTCCTCCCCAGAGGGTACAGCAAGTGGATGTGACTGGTGACACTGCCACAAGCCCAGTCCCCTGCACCAGCTTGCTCAGCCTTGGCATGTGTCCTCGACAGAGGACAGCTTGACTGCACGCACGCTTCCATGGAGATCAGTTGGAAATGCAGTCACCGCCAATTGTGTGAGTCTCGGGAGTGTAGGCGTAGTGACATAAATAACAACAGGCACAAAATACCTGCCACCCCGAGGCAGCTTGTGGCTCCCTCTCCACCCCCCTGCAGCTTCTGGGGTGAATTTACTCACGTGGAGACACACACCTACAGAAAGCCACCTGCACAGATGGGCACCTTCACGTGGCTCACTCCTCGCGTGGCCCACACAGGCTTCAATCACTCTGCTTTGACTTTAACACCAATAACTATTATTTCCTCTGTGATGAAAACCAGTGGGCTGTAGGGACACTTCAAAGTTGACATCAGAGCACAGATTGATTGAAGATTTATAATTCAAGAACAAAAAAATGTATAGCCCATTTACTTCCCAGAAAACCAAAGGGAAATATGTGCCTCGCTTTTTACATCTCCTTGTGTGTTCCTGAAGGATAAACGTGTAGAAGAGATATTAGGGTAGCTGACCCAACACACTGACAGTGGTCATATGGGTCACTGAAACCTACCAGAAGAGAGGGCTTTGTCATATCATTCCTCGTTGAGGATGCCCTCCTCACCACTACTCCATAGACGAGGCATGTCGAGACACTGCTCAAAAGGATAATTAAGAGATCAATAATGCAAGCCAAATATCCAGGACAGGGTCTTGCACATAGTAGGAGTTCAGCACATATTAGCTGCACATTATTCCAGGTTAATAGCTTACAGAACTAATGCTACTGTGATTGTAAGTTCTGTCCGTGCCAGGCACTTGTACAACACTGGGATGATTCTCTTCACAGGGACCTCACTACCAGACAGCTGGGTTTCTGAGGTCATCAGAGCATTTCCTTCCACCGAGATGGATTCTACCTCCTGGTTGCCTGCCTAAAGTTCTATTCTTTCCTCTGGGGGCACACAGAACAAGTCATGTGCCTGCTCCCACGTCTCCAGGTCACCTGTCTTAGTTCCCATCTCCCATGCTCAAGAAGGCCCTGGCTGAGACCTTTTCTTCTGGATTGAGCGCATTTCAGCATCTCTCTCACCTCAGGGAGTCAGGCCACATACCAGTGGACCGAGGGGCCCAGACATGGCACTTCCAACCCTGTAGTGTGGCAAACGCCACCTCACATTGTTACTAGCTAGAAACCAACTGCTCCCCACCATCTCCCGGCATGCCACTGGCAGGCTCTCTCTCTTAACCTATACCAATTGGTAGATGCTTTAAACGCAAACTGAGAGTCATATTTATTTATTTTTTTATTTTATGTGTATGAGTGTATGCCTGCATGTGTGTAAGTGTTCCCGTTTGTGCAATGTCCGAAGAGGTGAGAAGAGGGAGTCAGATTCCCTGTAACTAGAGTACAAACAGTTGTTAGCTGTCATGTGGGAGCTGGGAAAAGAGCAGGTCTTGTGCAAGAGCAGGCAGTGCTCTTAACTGCTGAGCCATCTCTCAAGCCCTGACTCATATTTTTATTCACACTATATGCCAATATTGCTAGATTTGATCTTCACCACAAGCTATCAAGATTCTCTTCCTCCCTCCCCTGGGTTCCTGGCCCCCAGCAGTGTGCTAGGTACATATTTGATAAAGCCCCAGGGTGAGATGAGTTTGGAGGCTTGCACAGGCTGTCTACACGACCAGCGTAAGCTCCAGAATGCGGTCAGAGGGTCATTGTCCTCATTCAGATGGCACCTGGCTGAGGCTTGTCAATATTCTTGTTGGGACAGTGCAGCGCTGCTCAGGGAGCAGACTTCCTGGCTGACATTCATCTTGGGAAAATTTACCTGGTGGTCTTGGATAAGTTATTGTGTGTGCCTCAGTCTCCTGTTCTGTGAATTGGGAACCATTTTGGTTTAGACCTCATGGTGATACTGTGGGGACTGTGTGGTTCCTGTTGTAAAAACTGGAGAAACCTGGAGCAGCTCTATGGGACCCTGTTTGCTCATGTTAAATAGTCAATAAAATTGAAGAAAGGGTCAAATTGGCTGTAGTACAAGCATTTCCAGCCCCCAAAGTCATCAGATTCTATGAACCAAATTTCATCCCTTGGAGAGCCAGTTGTTAAGTATCTATAATACACCACTGTACAAAATGCAAAGGCATCCGGCAGGCAGTCAGCAGCTAATACACGTTAGCCACTGTTATTATTATAATTTCATTTATTAACTTGACAAATAATGCTGTCAGATGAGACTAATCATGTAAAATTGTTTCCAATGAACCTGTACCAGTAGCTCCTGGCAATTACCACTTTCCTAACTGCCAGTAAAACGACCTATTGGTCATCTCAGAAGCGAGCTTTATCGATTCAGCCCTTCAAGCATTGTTGTACCACATGTCAGGCCCTGTGCTAAGAATTAGGGGAGTGAGAAAAGTGGCTAGGACCACAAAAATCTTTGATGTCACAAAGCCTCTAGCCTCACAGAGAGGCACAGTCACAGAAGCAGTAAGCAAAGACCACCGTGTACTTAGAAATTTTAAAAAATGCTTTGAAAGAGGTGTGATGGAAAGGTGAGGAAACTGGAGAATCTACCTTAGCACGAGTGGTCACGGAGGTTCATTAGAGTGACTCACGTGCCTGCCTTTGAAAGCCAGTTCCACACACGTGTCATTCAGCCCTGTTGGAGCGATCTTGAATCCCAAATCAGCAGAGTAAATGTTTACACCATAGTCATGGGTGGATGCTGCAGACCAGGGCTCCTCCTCCTCTTCCTCCTCTTCCTCCTCCTCCTCTTCCTCATCTTCTTCCTCCTCCTCCTTTTCCTCTTCCGCCTCCTCCTTTGGAGGTCATCAAGGCCACCCTTAGATGGCTGATGTCCCTCTGTAATGTGCCGCAGACAAGCAGGCAGCCACCATCTCCCATGCATGGGCATGGGAGTATATAGGTTCATAGGACCCCATTTCTAGACAGTTCTTTCTCTTCTTCCTTCTCCTCTCTCTCTCTCTCTCTCTCTCTCTCTCTCTCTCTCTCTCTTCCTTCTTGTTAAGCATTGACAACATAGCACTGGTAGTCAGGGGACACTTTTCTAAAGAGAGGGTTTTGAGGCAGAGATTTGAAAGTAAAGAAGCCAGCCATGCTGAGGGGATTGGGACAGGATTTTACATAGCGTTTTGCACTATAGCTGCTGCTTGATGACCATGCAGAATTGGATCCATGATCCCCCTGAGGCACCAAAAGCTGTACATGCTCAAGTCTCTGTAATAAAATGGCATAGTATTTGCATATAGTATTTGGATGATACCTGTGCTATCTGATTGCATACTTTAAATTCTTTCTACATTCCTCAGAACATCTAATGCCATGGAGACACTATGCAAATAGTTGTTATATGACATTGTTTAGGGAATAAAGACATGACAAAACCATTTATGCTCAGTATGGATACAACTCACTTTTCAAATAGTCTCAATTCCCTGGTGGTCAGATTTGTGGATGCAGAACCCACAGGGTGGGTGGAGGGTCAGCTGTGTAAATTTCCTGAGGTGGGAGGCACCTTCTCTCTGTCCCTTGTAGGCTAGTTATTGAATGAGAGTGAGACCTGGGTGATTTTCTGGACATCTGAGCCCAGGAGAAGCTCTGTGGCTTTTTACAGTCCAACTGATTTCAGTTGTTCTTCCCAGTACAATTTTCTTCTTAATAACCCTATGGGCCAGGCCTGCTTAGTCACCTGCCTTTGGTAAGTGTGTGAGGCGTTAGCCAGGTGAGACCATGCTAGGGTTTCTCAATGATCAGTAATGGTTTCAGGTGGGGAGGAGTTCTCAGATGACTGTGATGGAGCGAGCATTAGTCCAGTCAGCATCTCTAGTAGAATAGATGCCAGGAGCTGGTTCCAGCCAATAGGACTTTGGAGCCCCAGGTTCCCCAAGTCCTACAGAAAGCCAGGTCTGGCTGGAATAGGAGACTAAGTAGAGAACATCCTGGGAGATGGGTAGAACAGAACACCCTGGGAGAGGGGTAGAACATTCCACTCCCTGTACTCAAGTGAATAGGGTACCATTTTGCTACAAGCACTACATAGAGGCTACATGACACCCAGGGCCCAATCACACCACTTAGTAATGGAATTTGTTGGCTGCAGGGCATATTCCCAGTCCCCTTACATATGGAGGAAAAGGTTCTGATGATCTCTTTACCATGGTCCATTACCAGTGCTCCAGAATGGACAGGCTCTGATCTTGTGAGAGAGATTTATCTTGGTCCATGAGCCTCAGAGAAGACAGAACAGAGAAGTGAGGCATGTGTTGATACCAAGGAAGATCAGTAGCTCTGGCCACCATGTTTCTGTCTCTTCCACTTGCTAACATGCCTGACCAGCCTTCAGTAACACAGGGAACACCTTCCCTTGTCCAACTTCTTTCTTCTCAACTTCCCAAGTGCTTGCTTGATACCCTCAATGATCCCAGGCAATGGAAGGCCAGAAATGATGGTACGTATTTGCCTGGTGGGGGACAGGAGCCTCATGGAGGCCGTGCAAGTTGCACAGGTGACTCAGCAGGCAGAGTTTTGGCTCTGCAGCTTGACTCCTCTTACCACCAGTTCTCTTGCTAGGCAAATGGTACAATGAAATCAACCACACAGTCTCTGGGAGGATTGTTGAGATTATACATGTGAAATCATTCTGCAAGCTGCTTTCCAAATGCTGGTGATTTTTTAAACTAGTATAATTAGAACTAGTTTGCAGCTCTTTTGTCTCTTAACCCAATGCCCTTTGCGGGGGGAGGGGGGTTGCTTATTCATCCATCCATTCATGTGAGAAGAGTTCAGAATGTTTGTGGCAAGTCAAGCGTTCTACTAGATACTGGAAATAAGAAGCTAAAATAGGCAACTAGAAGGGGGGCCACAGGCTGGAGTCCTAAATGGCATGGTGATGAGTGTGGGTGTCACCAAAACAGGGGATTTAGCAAAGGACCAAGGAAATAGGGAGGGTGAACAAGGGGCATTGCTGTGGTCAGAGTGACCTGGAGAGTACCTTACTCCCTCACACTGGACTTCCTATCCTGAGGTATGTGAACTTACTGCTGGTGTCTTTTCCTCTTGGACAGGGTTAGTTCTTAGAAATAGCAAGGGATTTAAAAGGAGGATCCACTAGGCAGGATGGCTGATGCGCATAATCCTAGCCTTCAGTGGCTGAGGCAGGAGGCTCCCTATGAGTTCAAGGCTAGTGAGTTCCAGGCCAGCTTGAGCTATAGTATGAGAGTCTGTCTCAAACAAACAAACAAACAAACAAACAAAACCCTCGGTAAGTAAATAAAAGTAAAAACAAGTAGATAAGTAGATAAATAAACTAAAATGAAACGGGAGCCCATGAACTTTAGACCCTTTGGGATCATCTGATTTTGATGGATACGTTGGAAGCACAAAGGTTGTATTGGCCTAATTAATTTTGTTATAATCACTCAAATAAAAAAGAAGGAAAAAACATTAAAAACAATAACAACAGAATTCTGGTTGTCTAATTTTCCAACTGAAGTCACAGGGTAAAACTTCTCAATTTAGAGCTCATGGCTCCTGGAGTGCATTTAGCTATGATTAATCATTGTGAAATTTATAAGCCAGGGTCCTGTCACAGCTAGTCAGACAAACTTTCCATCATACTTATTGAAAGGGAACACAGCTCCAGAGAGTGACCTCAAAGCCACCTTGAGTTGATGCAGGGATGATGTGGGGTCTGGATTGGACAAGGTGATCTGAAGCTTACAGCTACTCAGAATCTGATAGCAGCAGCTTCCTTCTCAAAAAAGCCTCCGTGTGGAAGAAAAGGGAAACCGAGCTTCATGTATCCACACAGTCCTGTCAACCAGCCTCCTGCTCTATGAGAGCCAATAGCCTCTAAGGAATAGGTGCATGCCCCACTATGGGAAGCCACATCTTATTGTGTGGAAACTGAACATAGCTATTGAGGAATTGTAGCTGAGCTGGAGACATCAAGAGGGTGTTCCTGATGAGTTGTATTTGTTACTTTTTTCACTGCTATGACAAAATACCTGACAAAAGCAACTTAATGAGAGAAGAGTTTATGGCTACAGTCCATCACAGAAGGGAAGGCATGGCGGCAGAGCAAGGTAGCTGGTCACGTGGCACCTGCAGTCAGGAAGCAGAGAGAGATGAATGCTGGTGTTCCCTTCACTTTCTCCTTTTCAGTAGGGACCCCAGTCCATGGGATGCTGCTGCCCATATTCAGGTGGGTCTTCCCTCCTCAGTTAAATCTTTCTGGAAAAATCCTCATAGATACACCTAGGGGTATGCTTCCATGGTGATTCTAAATCAGTCAAGTGGATGATGAAGATGACCATCATAGGTCCATAGGAACACGGTGACCCCTATGAAAAGCAGCATCTAAGAACTATTGCCAAGTAGAGTCAATCTGAGTAGCACAGTTGACTTCTTATTGACCAGCTGTTCTACCTGTAAGCCTCACAGAATGCCTTATCCACAGACAGTACACAGCACACATTCGAAGAGCCATAGTATTTTGGTGCTACAAAGGATTTCTGGTTCAGTTTTCTTTTTTCTTAATGAGGAAAGTGAGTTCCCCAAAGGGAGGAGATAATTGACCAAGGTTCATCAGCTAGAACAAAAACACAAGTTCTTGCCTCAACGGATCTAGTGTAAAGTTGTGCAGGTTGGGACTACACACAAGCATGTAGATAACAGGATGGGAAGGTCCAAATGCCAGCCCATTACTGGACTGGATCTCTTTCCTTTCACAAAGTGTCTATCTACTGGCCAAGTCCATATCTGCTCCAAGACATGTTTGCACTGGAATACACATAGAAGACTAATGTTACATGAACAGAGTTCAGGCTGCTGAGCATTTTATGAGATTCCTTCTGCTTTTTTTGTATTACATGGTTTTTGCTCTTCTGTGACTCATCATATTAGTTACTTTTACTGTTACTGTGACAAACTACCTGACGAAAGCAACATAAGGAAAGAAGGGGTTATTTTGGCTCACAGCTTGAGAGCACAGTCTATCATGGTGTAGAAGTCAAAGAGGCAGAAATGTGAGGCATCTGGTCACATTGCATCCATAGTCTAGAATCAGAGAGAGATGGATGCTGGTGTTCAGCCCACTTTCTTCTTTTGATTCAGTCTGGGATCCTAGCCCAAGGAATGGAGCTGCCCACAGTTAGGATGGCTCTTCCCACCTCAGTTAACCAAATCTAGAAACTCCCTCACAGCTGTGCCCATAGATTTTTTCTTAGGTGATTCCAGTTCTGATCAAGTTGCAAGTTGATACTCATACCATGGATGTGGGTAACAGGATGGGAAGGTCTGAATGCTAGCCCATAACTGGACTTGCATGTATGTATGTATGTATGTATGTATGTATAAGTGTTGGATAGCTTCAGTTGTCAACTTGACACACCTGGGAAGAGAAAACCTCAACTGAGGAATTTCCTCCATTGGACTGACCTATGGCCATGTCTGTGGGGGCATGTTCTTGATTATTGAGTGATGTAGAAGGGCTCAGCCCACTGTGGGCACTGCCAGCCCTGGGCAGGTGGGTCCTGGGTTGTACAAGAAAGCAAGCTTAGCCCAGGCCAGTGGAGCAAGCCAATAAGCAACATTCCTCCATGATCTGTGCTTCAGTTCCTGCCTCCAGGTTCCTGCCCTGAGTTCCTGACTTGGCTTATCTCAATGATAAGCTATAACCTGGGAGATGTAAGAGAAAATAAGCCCTGTCCTCTCCAGGTTAGTTTTGGTCAGTGTTTTTATTACAGCAGTAGAAAGTAACTAGCACAGGGGGCTGGAGAAATGGCTCAACAGTTAACAGTACTGGCTGCTTTTGCGGAGGATCCAGGTTTGAATCCCAGCACCACATGGTGGCTAACAACTGTCTATAACTCCAGTTCCAGGGGATCCAATGCCCTCTTCTGACCTCCATGGGCATTGCACGACAGAGGTGCACTTACATACATGCAGGAAATATACTCAACACATAAAAATAAATAAAAAGAAAGTAACTGGGAAATAGAAAAACAGAGATCTACATTGTACAGGAAGTATACATAGTAAGTATAAGAAAAACAAAATTTAATGAAATATCTATCTATCATCTATCATCTGTCTATCATCTATCTATCTATCTATCATCTATCTATCATCTTCTATCTATCTATCTATCATCATCAATCATCTATCTCTCATCTATCTATCTATCTATTAATCATCTATGTCTTTATATGGATCTTTATAATCTGTCTACCTGCCTACTTATTTGCCTTTCATAACCCATACTGATCAGGATATTGCTGCTAATCAATAAGAAGACTAGTCCAGGGAATGGAGAAGTCACCTAAGGAGTATTCTGTACATACTTATTTAACAGGCCAGACTATAATTGCATGTCCATCTGTTTCTCACAGCTCCTAAGGGTGTTCTGTCCACAGGTCACCACGGGTAGAGCCTTGTATTAAGTATTCAGAGTACAGCCATAGGACCCAGAGGCAGGAGGAAGTATTTCTTGGGTCATATGGAAGTCATGGCATATTAGAAGAGGAGAAAGTGACCCAAAGCTGCACAAATATATGCAGACTTGAGGGAAGGGCCTTCAGGAGACACACAAAGAAAAATACAAAGAAAGGCTCTTAATATAGTATAAATCTGTTGACAAAAAACGACAAACCAGGCTTTGCAAGCTGATCATTAGGCAGGTAGGACAGGTGTATGCTTGCTGTTTCTTTTTCATAATGACAAATAAATTGGGCAGTATACAAGCCAAAGTGTTTCCCAAAGCCCTGGACTTTGTCCCCTTGAGAATTCTCAGGGTGTTCCATGGGTCCTGTTCTTAGCTGAGTTCTTTCCACAGGGTCTCAGGGCCCTAGAGAACCACAGATTTAACACCTACCTCTTCCACTGTCTCCACACTATCTGGGAAGACAGGCCTTACTTTGCCTGTTTGTACTTCTTAACTATGGGAATTATGAATGATGACCAAGGCAGGGCACAACATCATGGGCCTCCCATGAGGGTGATGAGGGCGGACAAATGTGACTAGTGTCTGCCACCTAATAGAGTCTGATTAAGCCTCAGTTACCAGGAGGTGGAGAGGAAACCACCATCCTAAGTTGCTGACAAACACCATCAGTTGCAAAGACACTAAACAGAGCCCTCCCTGGGCCTGTATGTCACTCGCCCTAGGAGGATCTTCTAGGCTGAATGAATTGACATGAAACTCAGATTCAAGGTAGATGTAGTTCGTTTGGTTTGAAACTCTGAAGTCCAGGCTACTGTGCAATTTTCCTAGCGAAGCTCAGGCATTTTGGGATAACACAGAAAGAGGGTTACAGACCATGAACATGTACAGCCTTACAGCAGAAATGTTCGGAAGAGACCAGGCAACCAACACAACACCCTGCCAGTGTTACCTCAGAATGTAAGATTACTTTTACTTTTATCTTAGCTGCAATGAACACAAAAAGAGACTCCAAAATTATGTGTATATCTGTATCCATTGATCTAAAAACCCAAATGAAGTTTCTCCTGCTGCGGTGGGATCAACGGTGCTAGCAGTGACTCATGAGTGTAGGTCACTTAGCACAGGGACTTTGTCCTCATCCTGTCTCCAACCATCATCAACACAAGGACTACATCAGCTATGTCTTCTTCTCTTACGCTCAGCTAGGCCTGGCACTTTCCAGACTTTATTTCATGGACTTGCTACAACCTTCCTCCACAGAGATCTCACGTTCCCTGGTATCCTTTGGGGGAATTGGATGAGGATATTATGGCCAAACGATGTGTGTAAAGTCAGACAGCTAATTAGAAGACCCAGTACTTAACCCTGGGTTTCTCTGTCTGCAGAGCCCATGATCTTGTCAAAACACCAGTTTGCTTACTTTATAGACACTAGCAGGGCACCCACTGGCTGCAGGGCCTCGAGTTACACTGATGCAGGAACAATATGTGAAGCTTCCTTTGCTCAATTTGGGTTTAAATTATCATGGTAACTTCATGTGGGGCGGGGACCACAGTATGAGTGTTACAGTCCTGTTCTATCAAAACCAGGTTCTGTTTCTACCACTAATTCACCTCAAGATCTCAGTTTCTTTAGCTGTAAAAGATTACAGTAATATGCAGACAGTAAGGCAGATTACATGATGTAGTGCATGCTGGGGGCTTAGCACAGAGTCAGGTGCATAGTAACTGCTCAGTATCTTCAGTCAGGGGGAGGCATGCAAGTAGCTTTCAATGATCTCAGCATTTTCAATGACTAAGTAAATTAGTTTGGTGAAGGATGAAGAAGAATGCATCAGGACAGGTTTAGCACCTCCCCAGGCCTGAAGTTAGGGGCTCATGGTTCCCAGTGGGTCCCTGCATAGCATGGCCTTGGGTTCTTATTTTCTAGTCATCACCATATTTAAAGGTAAAGTGGAGGAGGTGGAGCTGCCCGTGGAGAAAGTGGACATCATCATCAGCGAATGGATGGGCTACTGTCTGTTCTATGAGTCGATGCTCAACACTGTGATCTTTGCCAGGGACAAGTGGTTGGTAAGTAGCCCACGATCTGTCCCAATGTTGGTCTGGGATGTTGTCTGGCTATGCTCCCCATGGCCTCCAGTCATGGGAAGAGTACGAGAACTTCAGAGAGGACTGTTCTAGGAGGTCACTTCTCTCATGGCCTTCTCTTCAAAGCACAGCTGCTTGAGGGGACCAGGTGATCATCCCTGGTCCAACATGTCAGAAAGTTCACTTTCCCGAGTAGGTCTAACCTTGGCCTCTGTGGCTATGGCAGAAACCCATTCTGTCTTATTAAGGCTGCCAGAGAGGGAGGGGAACTGCTTGCTGTGGCGTCTCCAAGCCACAAGGCCATCACTTGGGTCTCTGTTCCTCCTTGGATTTGCCTTACCTTGTGTCACTTGTCCCATTAGACTGCACCCGGGTCCCTCAGTTCTCCCTGCTCCAAATGAACATAGACTGTTACTCACCATGCCTAGCCAAGGTGATGGTCCACTGAGTGAGAAATGCTGGCAAGGGGGTGCTTGTCTGGTGACTCTATGTGCAGTTCAAAATGTGATGTCTTTGTCAGGTGAATAGATTACGAGACCCATTTCCCCACAATTCATCAACAGAAACCTGGAGGGCTTATGTTTCCAGACCGGGCGGCTTTGTACGTGGTAGCAATTGAAGACCGACAATATAAGGACTTCAAAATCCACTGTAAGTCACCTTGATGGTGTTTGTTGAACTTCCATTGCATACTTGGGGTGAGATACACTTCAGAATGGGCAGTCGGTGTCCTGAGAGAATTCATCTGTGACACTTTCTGAATTCTTCTCTTGAGTCTTTCTCTCTAATCCCAAGAGGGATGTCTACAGATGAAAAGGAAACAATGTAACTGGTAAAAGGTAACACCTTGGGGTTAAGAAGAGAAGGAGGCAGTGAGAGCTGAGTTTGTGCAGAGAACAAGTAGCAGGTGGCTGGGAGCCTCTAGGTCAGACGTGGCAAATCTCCCATTGTCACTCATTGTGAATTCTGCCTCCATGCAGTTCATATTGGTCAAAATAACCTTGATTCTTCATCACATTAAATAAAATATGGATTTTCTATGAGGTTTCTTTAGAGAACACATGGAGTCGGTAGTAGAGAGGGGCAGAGACTTTGAACCAATCAGATGCTGTGTTTGTGTATGTGTGTGTGCATCTGTGTATGTGTAAGGGCTCATATATAATATAAATATGTATCCTTATACCTTACCAGTTAGAGCAGTGTGGTTGGTTCTCTTATGTAAAGCAGTCAGGTGTGGTGGTACATGCCTACAACCCCAGCATTCAGGAAGCTGAGGCTGGAGGATCATAAATTTGAAGCTAGCTTGGGCTACATAGTAAGACCCCCCGCAAAAGAAAAGAAAAGAAAAAAGGGAAAGATGTGGTGGCTTACAACAGTATTTGGGAAGCTGAGGTAGGAGGATAGCCTTAAGTGCAAGGCCAGCCTGGGCTACAAAGTAAGGTCCAGTCTCAAAACAAAACAAAACAAAAATTAAAAACCCCTCATCTTGTCAACATTTTATCTGGTTTCAAAAGGACTGTTCCATTCTATTCTATTTAAGTTACATTTCTGTGTTTGGTGGGATGGTACCTAGGGTTCACAGACTGAATAGCTATGACCCTCTCCTGCCTCCAGGGGTGAAGAGCGTAGTTCGCTAGACTGCGGCCCCACTGATTCCAACTGTGGCTCTCTAATCATTCTTCAACTGCTCTGCTGAGGCCTCCTAGAACTGTAGGGAAAGTACATGCCTGCCCATCCCCACACCCTTCTGGAAACTAAAGGTCCAAGTGGGAATTTCAAAGTCAAGGTTCAGAAGGTGGAAATAGAGAAGTCATTTGAGGGCTCCCTTTGAGGTCCTGAAACCCCCCTGTATCACTGTATCATTTCTAATACTTGACCTCAAGAGGGAAGAACAAAAGCCTTCAAATGAAAGTCAAGAGAGACAGGGTAACTGAGGGTGAATGTTTTGAGATCTGCAAGCCTGGATTTTAAATCTAGGCACTGCCATTTGCTGACTGGGTAACACTGCGTGAGTTCCCTAACACCTCTGAGCCCCAGTGAGAGGCAATGCCATCAATTCCAGTGACATGTCACGAGGACCAAGTCAGATGCCATACACTGTAAAAGATATGACAGTTTATAGTGCAGGTGGGACAAGGCCAGGTCCAGACTCTGAAGGAGCAACCAGTAGCTTATTCAGCTCCAGGCTCTGCCAAGCCTGCTGGCCTCTGTTGGCTTGGAATCTGGGACAGGCATCTTCCCACAGAACACTGCAGAAGCCACTGAGTGGTAAACATAGGTCAAATGTGTGTGTAAATAGGACATGGATCGCCCTCGAGCTGTGTTTTGGGGCTCACAAGGTGTACTTGTACCGAACAGCATTTGGAGGAGCATGTTTAGGAACATTCTTCACTTTACATCCTCTTAAATATTTATTGAGCTTTTAGGACAGCTCTTTAAGAAACTTCCAGTTTCCAGAACAAACATACCTTTCTCCCCACTTGCCTTCCCAGCAACATGTTGCAAGTTCTTGGGGGCAGGCACAATACCATGAGCCAGCCTGGGGCCCCCAGAGAAGAGGGCAGTGGTGACTACTAGGTGGTGCAGTCCAGAACTGGAGAGCTTGTAATATATTCCTGTAGTTCTTGCTATGGTTGAAGCTTCTAGAAAGGAGAAAAACAAATAAAAATAACAGCCAAACAATAAAAAACCAACAACAAACAGACAAAACTAAAATCCAGCCCTCAATTTTTTTCCTTTTGAAGTGTTTGCTTTTGAGTGTCTAAAAAAAGGAAAAGAAAAGAGAAAAAGGCTTATGCTACAGCTCCGTGGTAGAGCGATTCCCTAGTGTGAAAAGCCCTAGGTTCAATTCCCAGCACCACAAGAAAAACAAAACAACAACATAACTTACAAGCCCCAAAAGGACAAGAATAAACATTTAAATTTTATTTAGAATGTGGTTTCCTATTTAAATGTTTTTCTTTTTAAGATACATTTTTACGTGAAGGAAACAAACCCATTTTGAAAGTGTTTTAAACAAAAGTAAAGCATAAAGGTTGCTAGTTGCCAAGGAAACAGTTACAAGCAAATTTCAGTTGGCTTAAGAACCAGCTAAGGGAGAACAATGTTGAGTAATGGGGGGTGGGGGGGCAGGAGCATGAGGCTTGTCCAGCTCCCACAGACAGTAAATGGTTAAGACAGGACTTTGCTCCCCTGTCTTCTCTCCTTTTTCTTCCTTTCCCCATTTCCCCTTCCTCCCCTCCTTCCCTTCCCCAACCACATGCAACCTGCTGAAACAAGACTGAACAACATTCAGGACCTATCCTCACTCTGTTCACCAGCTAAGAGACAGAAAGAACCAGGTGTCTGGCCTGCCCGCGGCTCACAGTACTTGCATTGTGAATGAAGGAATGAATAGCCCAGCAGAGGAATGGGTTAGGTGTGGAGTGTTAACCCTGAAAGAGGAATGAGCTGTAAAAACGATTCCCCACTGCAGAGGAGATTTATGGAGTCTCAAACTTGGATAATCTATTCCATTTTGTACCCACCACATGAATCACCCAACTAGAATCCCCAGCCTGTAGCAGGTCAGGGGGTTGAGTGCCAGCTTCCTGGAGGATGGGCAGCCAGGAGGAAGACCTAGAGTAGCTGTGCTGTGGCTGGAGAGCAGCAGGGTGGATCCTCTTGGAGGGCTGGGTGCTGTCTTTGGATTGTTCCTGTGTCCACCCCAGCATCCGGAGCTCCACATGCCCAGCATCCCAAACTCCTTTTTATCCAAGGGCTTTGCTTCTCTGTTCACTTTGTTCCTAATTGTTTAAAATGCCAGTGAACACCTTCCCTTCTGCACAGAGGTGAGGCTGTGAGTGGAGCTCCGTGGGCTTCTATTCCTTCCAGAGGCCTTCTGACCAGCAGCCTGCCCTGGAACTCACAGTGAAACTCAGATCTCTTGGGTGGGAGGAGGGATGGTAACTACAGTTCTTTCCAAAGTGTATTCCATTGGTTCTCTGGGTCTTTGTATTTCTATTTCTTTGGCTGTTTCAGTGACAGTTTCTCTCTCTCTCTCTCTCTCTCTCTCTCTCTCTCTCTCTCCCCTTTTTTTTTTCTCTCTCTCTCTCTTTTATTTTAATATATTTGGATGTATTTTCTTTGTATGTATCCCAATTGGGATTATATACAATGGTTGGATCTGTGGGTTGAGAATTTCATCAATTTTGAAAAGACTTAACCATTGTCCTTGCAAATGTGTATTTCTGTTCCTGTCTGAGCACCTTCTCTTTTTTAGGAAGTCTCACTACAAGTGTGTTTGATATTGTGCTGCGGTTCTTGAATTTTTTCCTGTTTTTTCAATTTTTGTTCTCACTGTGTTTAAGTTGGAGTCATTTCTTAATTGACCCAATTTCAGGTTTATTGATTATTTCCTCCATGTATCTATTTGGCTAATGAGCTCATTACAAGAGTTCTTCCTCTCTTATGGTGTGATTCTGACTTAAAGCACTTCCATTGACCTCTAAAGACATCACTGTCCTTTCACGGTGTCGTCATCTGTTCCTCTGCTGTGTGTCCTTCGCCTTTCCCGCTGGATTCTTGAGCATGCTTGTTATAGTGACTTTAAAGTCCCTGTTAGGTAATTCCAACATGTAAGCTGTATCTTGAATCTCATCGACTTTTTTTCCCTCTTTGGATCATGTTTTTCCCCTTTTCGGTGTCTTGTAATTTTTCCTTGATGTTGGGAATTGTGTGTTAAACGATAGCACAGACAGATGAATTATATTTATGCCCAGAAAAAGAGGCTTTTCCTCTGACAGGCTTTTAGAGTACGGGCTTCAGTCAGTATGGACTGCAGTTCTGGGCTTTGATGTCGCTTTAGTAACATTCATTGTGACACAGCACAGTCCATTTCAGAATTAATATTAATCCATCAGCAAAAGATTCACAGGCCCCTCTGATATTGCTTTTAAATCCCTAGATAAATAATAACAATGTTTCTTAATGGCCATTAGCCTTTGCCTGACACTCACACAATGGACAATACATATTTGCAACAGAAAATTAATGTACTTGACTCTCATCCTCCTGTCTCTGTTCCACTTCTGCTAAGAGGGGTTAGTAGGAAGTGAGTGGTCAGCAGCCCAAGAAAATGCATCTCTGAAGGCCCTGGATGCTCTGCCCCTGAATAGCTGAAGTGGGAGGGTCTGGGTGGGGATATAAGACATTAATTAGCCCCAGTAAAAGTGATTAAATCAGCAGGCTCTTGCAAAACAGTGCAGCATTCAACGTGTGACTGCTTTTATCTCAAAAGCTTTACCTGTGCTGTGTCAAATGTTCAGGCGCCTCAGACACAGCAGGACGGTCCCATGATCAGCAATAGTTAGAGGAAGTTTTGAAAAGGTAATGAGACTTTTAAGCTCACTGCTCAAGATTTTAAAAGACCTTAAAGGTCAAACTCTGGTTGAAACTGCCATTTGTATAAAAGTTGTCTTTCTGAGTCCCTAATATGGAGAAAGTGGTTCAGTAGGTATGGTGGGAGACCAAGCATCCACATTTTTGAAAGTATTCCAGGTCTGGAGAGGTGGTTAAGAGCATTGGCTGCTCTTGTAGAGGACCAGAGTTCAGATCCTAGTACCCACATGGCAACTAATAACTATCTGTAACTCCAGTTCCAAGGGGTTTGACGCCCTCTTCTGACCTCCACGGGCATTACATGACATGGGTGCACTTACGTGAAGGAAAAACACTCAAAACCACATACAATAAGAAAATAAAAATAAAAAGTATTCCAGATGATTCTAGAACACACACTGAATCAAACTCCTTCTTTTACAGATAACTGACCTCTTATAGATAACTCCTTCTTTTAATGGGAACTTATCTGTGCAGGGTCACACAACTTGAATGGCAGCAAAGCCAGAGCTCAAACCACATAACTACGACTGCTGTATCAAATTCTTTCTGTGTACCTGGCAGTATCCCAAGCACTTTGCATACAGTATCACATCAATGCACCTAACTGCCCTGTGGGGTAGCCACCATTAGTGCCATCATACACATTTTAAAGAGGAAAAGAAATCAAGTTATAGAGAAGCTTCTTGCTTGCTTAAGGTTACACAGCAAATACATGGAAGGGCTCAGATTTGAATTCCAAAAGCCCAGGTCTTCAACCATTATACATGTCATCTCTTGGGTTTTTATTGAAGACTTGCATAGAACTTTGCCTGAAGGGTGGAGTCCAGGGTCTGAAAGAACAGGTACATGGCAGGTTTCTTCATGGAAGGGTTTAAACCCAAGGGAATGTACTTAGTACATATGTTTCATTTGGGGACAGAATGGTTAGGTATCTCTAGATTCCACTAGGGCTCTTCTCTGAGGCCTATCCTGTTGTCCATGGAATGGTTCTTTCCTACAGTGTAGATTTCATTTTTTTTCTTTTGAGACAGGGTCGCCTGTAGTCTAAGCTGACCTCTAAATCACGATATAGCCAAGTCTGACCCTGAACTTCTGATCCTTCTGCCTTTACCTCCCCAGTACTAGGATTAGATGTATGCACGATCACACTCATTTTTTAAAAATATTTTATTTATTATTTTTATTTTATGTGGTTGGGTGTATTGTCTGTATGTATGTGAGTGCACCCGTGTTGTGCAATGCAGCAGAGGTCAGAAGAGGGCTTCGGATTCCCCTGGAACTGGAGTTAAGGACGGTTTGTAGCCACCATGTGGGTGCTGGGAATCGAACCCAGGTCCTCTGCAAGAGCAGTCAGTGTTCTTAACCACTGAGCCATCTCACACTCATTTTTATGCAGTACTGGAGATGGAACCCAGGGCTTGATGCATGCCAAACATCCTACCAACTGGGCTACTTCCCCAGCCTCTACAATGTGTGTTTCCATTGGGAGTTTGGCACCAGTCTCCTGACTGAATGGAATCTGACTGGCATCTTCCCCGCAAGCCGGAATCTGACCATTACTCACCCTCTGGGAAATGATTACTCCTCCTTCCCTGCCTCCCCCTACCCCTGAGGCCTTTGTGTATCTTAGAAAAGAACAGTAATTCTTTCACTGGTCATTTACACCTCCCTCCTCCACACCCACTCTCCTCAACACACACAGGGATGTGAGTCTCCCAAGGCACTATTTGTCTGATGAACACTAAAAGAAAATTTACATTTAATAAGATTTTAGACAAAAGCATCTTTTCTTTGAGACATTTCTAAACCCCTCAGAATAAACAGACAAATGAGATCCAGCTGCCCAGTGTCCAGAGCCCCTGCTCAGGTCCTCCTCTGGGAAGGGAGAACATTGCATGTGTGATTTTTATTAAAGCCTGTTGCATGCAACTGGAGGGCTGGAGAGTCAGCATCGCTCCACCCCTTAGGTCCACAGTGCCCCTGATGTGTGACATGGGGTCAGGATTTGAGTGTGAGCCAGATGCTAACTTCTCATGGCCAGTTTTCTCATCTATAGCAGAAAGGCATCTTTAAGGTTAAATGAAGGTAACCTAGCAACCATAGCAATTAGTACCATCACTGAAGGAAGGGTGGCCACCAGACTTGAATTCACTCACCAGGTCATGCACCCTAACTCTCCTTCCCAGAGCATCTCACAAGGAGCCCAGAGCCCCGGCACCCACACAAGGCTATTTCTTAGGGGATGGACCCTCAGTGAGTGCCTCTCAGCATGATGGCATATGAGGAATCTCAGTGCTTTCCTGGATGCCTACAGCTCCAAGTGATTGAGGTCTGGGCAGTAAGCCATGACACTGGGACTCAAACTCCAGTCCATTTTCCTTTAAAAAGCCCATGTTTCTCTCTGCTGTGTTAAAGGTTAGGAGGGTGGGGTTGGCAGAAGAGAAAGAGATAGGCTTTTGTGGGGAGACAGGAATCTTTAGTAAAGGCCCTGAAACAGGAAAGTAAATAGCAAGCACATGTCAGAAAAGATTGTACTATGGAGTCCTGACCTGATCCCTGCTACATTCTAATTATGTGAACTTGGAGAAGTTTTTTGGCCTCTCGAACTTTGGTTGACATAACCATAGAGTGAACGATCCTTTTATAGAGGAACGAATAACAGTGTGAATGAGCAGTTGGTACACCATACACTACAAGGCTCCCCCTTGTGGTTAAGTGATGCTCAATGTATTTTGATGTAGGGGAGCAGAGGCTGTCCTTCCACCCCTTGTCTCTGGCAGGTTGTACTGTAGCACCCAGGAGTCTGGGTGAGTTTTTTTTGGGGGGGGGCTCCCATTACTTGCCTTCATGTCTCACTCTGTTCCCTTAGGGTGGGAGAACGTCTACGGCTTTGACATGACCTGTATCCGGGATGTTGCTATGAAAGAGCCTCTGGTGGATATCGTGGACCCAAAGCAAGTGGTGACCAATGCCTGTTTAATAAAGGTCTGGAGACTCATCCTGGTTGGGCCTGGGTGTACTGAGGACCCAGCTGTGCCACTCTGGAATGTCAGGCAGGGGTGTGCCTGGAATGCAGGCAATACTCGCCTAGGGAGGCAAGAACACTTTGGCCAGAGCCTGGTGTCAGGTCAAAAACTCTCACTGAGCAGAGCTGCTCAGAGAACTCCAGGGTGGCATAGTTGGGGTGGGGTCCCAAGCAGGGTCCCAGGTGTCCTAGTGGGGTTGAGGGGAGGGATATCAGAGGACCAGACACCTGGGAGGCAAGGGGAATGTGGAGACTTGGGGACAATTCAGGGCCAAGTGTCTGTCTATGCTGGGAAAGACCTCCTACACCTCGGGATGTTCCCTTTCCACACACACTCGTCAGAATTGCACAGACAGAGAGGCTCTAACCCCGTTCTGGAGCCTCCTCCTTTGTTTGTGCTCTGAGCATCTTTTCTTGCAAGGCTTTCTTCAGTGCAGATGACCAGTTGGTCAGCATCCTCACCACGCCAATCCTTAATGCATTCTTACCACTCAGTATCTAATCATGCCAGACTAGAAAGCACGGCGATAAATGCTGCCCTTCCCCCTCTCTTCTCACCCCAGCTCCTTCTAGGCCAGACACATCTTTTCTATCCCTTTTCTATGTATCAGCACTCATATGTGCTAACATATTATATTGAACCAGATACATTGACATGTGACTTTTTTTTTTACATTAAAGACATTCATTTCATATGGCACAAGTTAATTTTTTAGCGTAAGCATATGGGCTCCTTATATAAGTCCTCATCAGCCCACCTGACTCTCTCATCCTACTGAAGCATCCCTGTCTGCTCTAGGCCTGTATGTCTCACTTGTTTTCTTTAAGTCTTGGAGATTGGTGCAGGAGCATGCGGAGGGAGAATCCATAGCCACTAAAGTTGAGGGTGGTGGTAGTCTGAAAGACTCCTGTTTTCTTCACATGAGAAGTATCCCTTTCTTTTTGGACACAGGACCCACTGTAGCTCTTGGTCCTGCCCATCCCTGTGGCATTGGGAAGGGCTCGCCTCCAAGAGGTGTGGCTTCTTGCCTGAGCCTTAGCTTCTCATCCCCAGGGTTCAAAGTACTCCTCTGCCTCAGGCCCTCTTTAGTGCCAGAAGGATTAATTGTGAGGAGATGTGCCCTTCCATCTTTCCCTACCAACCCTGTGTCCCTGAGGCCTCACCTTTTTAGAACCCCAATTAGAAGGAAAATAAGGGGAACTTATCCACAGGGCAAGACATACACGAGCCATGTCCCTCAGTAGTACAGAAGAGGTGCTGAGTCTGGTTGCTTAGGCTTTAATCCTCTGTATTTCAGCAGGCTGAGGCAGGAGGGTAGAGAGAGTTCAAGACCTGATTGGGCCATTTAGTTAGACACTGTCTCAGAAAAAAGTGTGTGTATGTGATGTGTGTGTGCCTGTGTGTGTGTGTGTGTGTGTGTGTGTGTGTGTAAGGGTGTGTGTGAAGTAGATCAGTGATAGAGCATTTGCCTGGCATGTGCCAGGCCCAAGGTTCAATCCACAGCACCATTATTTAATTTGTTAATTAATTAAATTAAAAAATTGCCAAACTGGTAGAAATCAACTGGTGCTACTGAATTTTCCAAACCACATGGCAGTTGCAACTGCCATCAGGCACCTGTGTGAAGTAGTACGAGCTTAGGGATAAAATTTGTCACTGTTCTGGGGCCCCTGGGTGACTTTTTGCACTTGACAAAGCCCTATTGCAATGTGGCCAATGTGCTTCTAGGTGTTTCTTGCTGCTGGCTTCTCAGACTGGCTTGGTTCTCCCCTGAACCCAGACCACAGGGGTCTCCTTCTCCCTTTCTCTTTCTCTCTCCTTCCAGATGAGTATCAGCAGTAAGTAGCCTTGCCCAAGGCTGATCCTGAGGGTGTCCAGGGTTTGAGCAGCCAGACTGAACTTGGAAGGAGGCAGTCTGTGTTTGCCTCTATAGTTCTCTTTCTCTCTCTCTCTTTCTCTTTCTCTGCCCCCCCACCCCCTAGCGGAGTCTCACTGAGCCTTCAGGGAAAACACTTGCCCTTCTTCACACACTTAATTGCTGTTTTCATCACTATTAACATTGCCAAATGTGATACTTTATTATAATTAAGACTCTGTTTTGACCAGACTTCTGCCTGGAGACATCTATTTGTGACATTATTTAGAGGTGGGGTAGCAGAGGCCAGGGGACTTCTGACAGTTTATTCCAGTGGAGGCTTCTGCTATCTGGGGTCACCTGAGAACAAGGCAGTAAGGCTCTGTGAAGTCTCAAAGGTGCAGATGTGAGAGAAAGATTCCTTCCAGCCAAAGAGCTTGGGCCCCGGGGCATGGGGTAACTGAAGCTGTGCTACAAACTGGAGTATGCACCTGAGTCCTGGGGCCTTTGTATCCCCAAAGCCCAGCCAGGTTTGATCTTATTCTTGCAGATGGGATCCATCTGCCCCCACTGTTGTCATTTCAATGAACAGTTTCTTTGCCCTTTGCCTGGAAACCCTTTGTTCCCTCCAAGGCCCCTATTAAGATGCAAATGTCTCCAGGACTCAAGGAACACTGCCAGCTAATGCAAGACATGACAGCTGACATTTGCTTGATGGACATCAGTGTGGGAGAAGACTGTCTGGAGATGGGGTTCCTGCTAGATGAAATGGTGCGTGCGTGCGTGCGTGCGTGCGTGCGTGTGTGTGTGTGTTTGTGTGTGTAACCGTGAATCCGTTTGCTGCTCACCACTCAAAAAGACTAATGACTCCAGGATAAGTTGTGAGGGCACGGAAAAGGATTCGGAAAGTCAGCAAACCAAAGAAAATAGGGGTTATTGCTGCCAAGGCCATCTTTCCTCAGGATTACAGGCTGGTGTAGGGAACGGTGTGGGCACCTGAGGTAGGTAGATTCCAGGTGGTGTGTGAACTACTGTTAACTGTGGTACTAGATATCCTGGGTTCTAAATCTAAGGAAGCCTCTGCCAGGCATTGTGGGGCACACCTGTACTCTCATCACTTGGGAGATAGAGGCAAGAGGATCAGGGGTTCAAGGACAGACTCAGGTACATAGTAAGTTGGAGACCAGCCTAGGCTACTTGAGACCCTATCTTCAAAGCAAAACAAAGGACAAATCTTTTGACTCCTGTCTTTTACATTCTTTTTCTCAAAAAAAAAAAAAGCTCATTCTACAGTTACCTATTACAATATAGAAGGAAAGCGCTTCTTCCCCCAGAAAAGCAGGGAAGACAGCAAAGGGCCACTTGGCACAGAGGACCCTGGGGGATGGAGAAAAACTCCTTCCCCTGGAGGACCAGGGGGATGCAACTGTAGCCTGACTAGACAGTGAGTGCAGCTCTTAACACAGCCCTGTGACTTGAGTCAATGTGGCACAGCAAAGACAGTGCCGGGTCAGCAACAGGGTGGCTGCAAGGCCTCCCAGACCCATGGCTTCTGGAATCAGCTGAAGGCACGTGGAGTGTTCCCCTCGGTAATTTGTGCATGCGTATGTGTGTGTGTCTGTGTGTATGCAAATGCAGGCATATATGTGTGTATGTCTGTGTGTGCCTGCATATGTGTGTACAGGTATATATGTGTTTGTGTCTGTGTGTGCATGTATATATATGTGTATGTGTGTGCATGCATGTGTATACATCTCTATGTGTATGTGAGGGTATGTGGGTGTATGTGTGAGTGTGTCTTTGTGTATATGTATACATGTATGTGTATGTGTGTATGTGTGTATATGTGTATCTCTGTGTGTATATGTGTGTATGTGAGTGTATGTGTGTGTATATATGTGTCATGTGCATGTTCATATGTGTGTCTATATGTGTGTATCTGTATAAGTGTGTGGGGGTGTCTGAAAGTGGTAGAGAGTCAAGGGAAGTGGTAGGATAAATTGACCAGATCTGGATAATGAGTCACAGGGAGTCATTGAAGGGCATAGGCCAAAAGTGACACTCTGACGGGTGGGTAATTATGAAGGAAAAGCCAGGAAGGAAGGAAAGGCTTCAGGTGGGGAGACCTGTTCAGAGAAGTGGGGTGTGTGTCAGACGCTCTGTGCTACACCAAGGGCACACAAGCCAATGAAATACAGCTTCTGCCCCCAAAGGACTCCAGTCTGATGGTAGGGGGCTGAGGGTGGGGGTGACAAGGCCCCTGAATAAAAGCCAGAAACCAAACCAGCTGGTGGCGGAGGCTCAAAAGAGAAATATGCAGGGAACTTGGGAGAGGGCCTGGCCCAGAAGGAGTCAGGGGAGTCACCTAGTGCTTCTGCCAGTAACAAACAGTTACCAGAGGTGCTTTCTGAAGCCCCAGAGCTGCAGGGGAATGAGGTACGCTTTCCCAGCCAGGAGCAACGGCCCCACTCAAAGGCCCGCCTAAGGGAAAATCCCCTCTACTGGCAGATGGGGAGGAGAGGAGAGCAGACTTAACTGGTGGGGGAACCCAGCAGCACGGAGATCCCAACAGGAGGGAGAAGGGCCTGATGTGGTCAACATTACAGTCAGTTTAGAAAAGGCAGAATGAAGAGGGACTGGGAATCATGATGAGTAAGGATGGGGGAGTCACATTCTAGAAGAAAGGGAGAAAAGGGGGTGGAAGTCAGGGCCACAGGTGTGGGCTCTCTACATTGTTTCTGGAGATGTCTGGAACTGGAAGGCACTGCTGGTCAGGCAGGGGATCAGCATCCATGTCCACAAAGGTCAAGATGCTGCTTACCAGAAAAGCTAGGGGCGCCCTGACTCGGAAGAAAGGCTCAGCCCCAGGGCACTGGTGGGATGCTTTGTCTATTCACTTCGCCCCTCTGGCCCTGAGCTAGCCATTCAGTTAGTTCTCATTGTCCATCCTTGGCCTTCAGAACCTGTCATTCTCAGTGGAAAGCACCTCCTCTCAGAGGGTGCCACTGAACCCTGCATCCCACCCTCTTCCCACCAACCACCTGGGCACTTTACCTTCCTAACCTGCATCCCACTTCCAGACCAATCAGAGAGCACTGCACCTTCTCCAAGGGTGTCATGGTGGCTCACTCACCATCCTTCGGCAGGACTGAGAACCAGTTGGCTTCTGTCACTTTATTTCCTCTCTGTCCACCCCTGTGGACCTGGAACATCTCTTTACAGGTCCTATAATACTTTGCAACTCTTTCCTCTCTAGTTATTCTGAAAATATAGAGAGATAGGAGTCATTTATGTAATACCATTTTGTCTCTTTACTTGTTTTCGGGTCTCTGAAGCCCTGCCTGGAATCACCAGGCACACAGGCATCTGGCTAGCCCTTCCAGAGTCCCTAGGATAGTGGTACTTGTTATACATTCAGACATGTGGGAAGTTCTTCCTTGAGTCTCACTGGTATCTCTCTGGGGTTTCCTGTCTCATGATGCCAGCAGACAGCAAGTCAGTCAGCGTCATCCTTCACACACGAAACAGCACACCGAGAACCGTCTCTCCATTACACTTGTTCCCCACGCAGCATCGATTTTCAGTCACTTTCCAGCTGAACTTGTGAGAATTATTAGTTCTTTGTGTTCTTTCTCCAGCCCAACTGAAAATTCTCACCTTGTGTCTCCCCTCTTATTTATTTTTAAAACCTGTCCAGCCTCGTTATAAATGTTCAGCAAAACTTGCCTCAGCTTAGTCTGTGCTCCTGTTCTCCAGAAGCAACGCTCCATGCTCATGCCTCTGGGAATCTGAATACAAAAAAGAAAACGGTGAGGGCTAGGATGGGATGAGTCCTCTGGTCCATGGAGACCCTGGAAGGCTTGCTAAGACACATGCTGCTGTGTTGATTGAGTAGGTCTGGGGCAGTGGACTCTCCCTGCCCTCCTTAGACCTTGCTCCACGGAATGTGGATGCTGACTACGGGGGGCCCACACTTTGAGAACGGCTGGATGAAGGTAGTGGTGCTCAGCTGACCACGGAGGCTGCTCTAACTTGGTTTGGTGACTTGGTCTCCTCAGTCATTTTCTTCCAGCTCCTCCGGCCCCCTCCCCTAGCAGACATACCTTCCTGATTGTGTTCGCAGGTTTGGCTCCAATTGCATTTCTATCATTCTCTGAGCCTCCTCCACCCTAGAAAAGATGAAGAGGTAGTTGGAAGGGTGATGGTGGGCTTGGTAGTCACGAGTAGTGGATGACCACGGTTTCTCTATGAATGAAGACTCTGGGTAGGCTATGGCCGTGACAGAGGCTATAAGCTTCTGGCTTCTTTCTCCTCTGGACTGTAGGAAGTGGACATCTACACCGTGAAGACGGAAGAGCTGTCCTTCACATCTGCGTTCTGCCTGCAGATACAGCGCAACGACTACGTCCATGCCCTCGTCACCTATTTTAATATTGAATTTACCAAGTGCCACAAGAAAATGGGGTTTTCCACAGGTGAGCTGTCTCCAGTGGAAGAAGATCTCTTCCTTTCTGCTTCCTCGAGGCGTATGGGTAGAAACCAGGGCTGGCTTTGATTTGGGGGGAATGCCAAGCATCAGTTAGGGCCCTGCCTTGATGTCTCATGAATTTTTCAGCTGGGGAGAGGATGCATGCCCCCACAGTCTTGGCTTCTCAAGGAGAAGGTAATGATGGAGTTGGGGCTTCAGGGTTGAGAGGCTGTTACCAAGAACTCACTCCGGCCTGCTTTAGCCCCCACATCCTTGTGATCTCTAATGAAAGAATTCGGGTGAAACACAGTGTGTAGTCATAGAACACTGTTTATTACAGGAAAACATGAGATGCTTTCAAGGCTGAGAGTACACAATGGCCCAGGGAGCCATAATGAAGTCACTCCCAAGGGTGGGCGAGGACAGTGGCCAGAGAATCATTGTAGAGGAAAACACTCTTACAGGGTGAGCATGGCCAGTGACCAGACAGACCAATGTACTGACCTACATACTTAAGCAGGTTTTAAACTATTTCTCAAGCGTGTCTGTGTTCATGTATATGGGTACCTGTGCACGTGTGTGAGCACATGTGCTTAGATGCTGTAGGTCAACCTCAGTTTGTCTTCCTTAGGTGCTGCTCACCTTGTTTTGGGGGGCAAATCTCTCACTGGCCTGGAGCTCAGCAAGTAGGCTAGGCTGGCTAGCTAGGAAGCCCCAAGGATCTGCCTGCCTCTGTCTCCCAGTGCTGGGATTACACCCGTTTGTTTGCTTGCTCGTTCTTTTAAAATATTTTATTTATTATTTTATTTCATGTATGAGTATTACCTGCATGTATGTAAGTGCACCCATATGGTGCAATGCCACAGAAGTCAGAAAAGGACATCTGATTCACATGGAACTGGAGTTACGGACGGTTGTTAGCCTCCATGTGGGTGTGGGGAATCAAACCCAGGTCCTCTGAAAGAGCAACCAGTGCTCGTAACTGCTGAACCAATAACTCTCTAGCCTCTGCTTGTTTGTTTTCTAATGTGGATTTGGAGCCTCAGGCACATGTGGCTAGCACTTTACCAACTCAGCTATTTCCTTAGCTCCATACCATTTCTTAAGTTTCTAGAACAGCCTCTGGAAGGGCATTTCCTGTTCAAGTGATTGACAGGTACATCTGGATGAACTCCTAAGAGAAGAGACAATGCCGTGCATTTGCTCTTTAATGGAACGCCACATGCTAGATACTCATCTTATAACCTTGCTGGTGGTTGGAAATGTGGTCTCCACCAGGGCAGGAGACAGACAAAGAGCCCATTCTTTTGACCAGTAATCCAAGTCCTGCAGTTTCAGTGCCTGGTTTTACAAGTGACTAAATATAAAGGAGAGGTCCATCCCTATTCACCACCAAGCCTGCTAATATCTTACTTGCCGAGAGAGAGAGAGAGAGAGAGAGAGAGAGAGAGAGAGAGAGAGAGAGAGAGAGAAAAGGGATTGGGCAAGGGGCTCTCCTGAGGTTCTTTTCATAAAATTTTATTTATTATTATTGTGTATGCATGTGATATATGTGGGCACATGTGTCACAGGATGCATGTGGAGGTCAGAGGACAAATTTATGGAGTCTGCCTCTATGTTTATGTGGGATCCAGGGATCAAACTCAGGTCATCAAGCTTGTGTAAGGAGAATCATTAACTAAAGTCATTAACCCCTTTTGTAAGGAGAGGCATTCATCAAGGCATATCTGTCTGATGGGCATTTACCGAGAAGATTCTGTGTGTGGGGTGAGGACTCTGTTGGCTTTCTGATACAGGACACTTCTGCCCCATGGCACAGCCTATGTAGGAATAGGAGGTGTGCGCAGAGGTGACGGCCCCTATGCAGGATTCTGCCTCTCTCTCAGTGAACTAGAAACTGATCTCTCTCCCTTTCCTTCTTGTTTACCTTAGCCCTATCCATCCTTCATTAAATTCATGGTTGTGCTCCCTGAAGACCACTTCTACCATCTTAGTCTGTTTTCTGTTGCTATAACAAAACATTTGAAACTGGGTAATTTATAAAGAATAGAAATGTCTTCGTCTCATAGTTCTGGAGGCTGGGAAGTCCAAGGACATGGTGCTGGCATTGGTTTGACATCTGGTGAGGGCTTTGTGCTGCATCATAACATGGCAGAGGGTGCCACAGGTGAGACAGAGCAAGCATGAACTAGAGCTTTCCTGTACAACAGTCAATTACCATGATAACCCATGAATCATCAATTTATGAATGAATTCATCTATTCAGGAGGGTAGATCCCTCATAATCCAGTCATCCCTAAAGATTTCACCTTTCTCTCTGGGATGGAGAGATGGCTCAGTGGCTAAGAACACTGACTGCTCTTGCAGAGAACCAGCTTTTTTTCCCAGCACGCTCATGGTAGCTAACAACCGTCTGTAACTCTAGTTCTCGGGGATCTGATACCCTCTTCTGGCCTTCATGGACATTGCATGCATATACATGCAAGCAAACACTCATACACATAATAAATAAATAAATAAATAAATAAATAAATAAATAAATTAATTAATTAATTAATTAAAAAGATATACAAAAAGTCTGGAAATGAATGTGATGTACCTTATAGTTAGCAAACAGTCACAACATTTTGCCTGAGCACGCTTTGCTAAATTAATTAATTAATTAAAAAAGATTTCAGTTCTTGGCATTGATGCACTGGGGGCTGGCTACCTTTCTAACACATGGTCTTTGGAGGACACATTCAAATCCTGTCATCCACTTAGTTTGCCTTGAGAGATGCTTCATCACCTTTAGGAAACAACCTCAAGTTGCTTAACTTGGCAAGAGGGGATTCTATGACCTAGCCTTAGCCCACTTCTCAGTGCTGACCTCATGCCTCTCCTTGCTGGACCTGCTCATACCCTGTCTATCCCTCCCACACATAGCATAGCCACCCTGAGCTTTCTACAGTGCCTTGGGCTGCAGGGACTTCTATAATTACTGGGCCATTGCTTCTGCATACCCTTCCCCTCATTCATCTGGGATATGACCTGAGACTAGGAGAGCCTTTTATCAGAAGGTTCTTGTCCCTCCTTTCCTCCTGTGCTAATCTGATTGAGCTGCCAGGACCAAGTTCCACAGACTTGGGGTAGACTGTGCTGGTTCCTGGAAACTGCAATCCTCAAGGATTAGGTAGGCATGTCTGTGGCAGATGGAGAAGTCTATCAGAACTCATGTGACTGTTTATTTCCTAGAGATGTGATGATAATGAGACCTTTCACCTGTGGACAGAGGAGGCAAAAGATGTATTTAATCTCATGCAATCCCCAAAAGGCTTGTGCCAGATTCAGCGTTTCCTAAAACAAAAACTACCCTGGTCTGTATCAGCCAAGCAAGGACAGTGCTCTCCTTTCTTGGGGAAAATCAGGGATCGTCCTGATCACAGCCATTGTCAAGGGCTGCCATCCTTCTAGAAGGAGAGAATGAACTGACCTTATCTTCCCAGTGGGCCGGAGCAGCCCTGAGGGGGAAGTGAGATTATTCTACTTGAACTCTAAGGATGTGGAAGACTCAGCCTAGTGATGGTGAGGGAAGGGTGGTAGTGAGGGAACCGATGAGCTTGTTTAAGGTTCAAGGTTGAAATTGGATCTAGGGAAGGAATCATGGCATCTGGCTCTGCCTCTCCCATCTCAGATCATGACAGCTCAGAGCCTGCTTTGCAGTAGGGGACGATAGGGACCCTCTGGGAAAATGAAAACCCTGGGTTTCTAAAGTCCTAATCCTGACCCCTGTGGCTCTCAGCAAGGCTTACCTTCCCTTGAGGTGATCAACTTCTGGTTGTAGCTGCTTGACCTCTGTCTAGAGATGGTTTACTGCCTCTGTGGTCACAGGGTTGACCTTCTGATTGGCCCTCAAGGAGGAGGCTTGTTTAAGCTCAGCCCAGAACCAAAGCAGTTGTGTCTGGTCTTCCTGAAAGATAGTGAGGACTTGAAGCATCTAACTCCTGACTCAGTCTCCTCTATTTGTTGGCCACACCCCCACCATTATCCCATACAAGCTGAATCTAGATGCAAGATTGCCTTTCTGCCTTTGTGCTGTTTAGAGTGTCATTCTCACTCCTGTCTGCACAGAACTCTATAAAGCTGAATTCTTGAAGGACGGTTAGAAAGCCTACAAGTCTCCTCCCTGTGGTATTTCTCAAAGAATGGTCCATGCATCAGCAGCATCAGCATCTCTGGGATCAAGGAAGGCCTTACCCAAGACCCACTGCCTCAGAAACTCTGAGGGTAGACCCAGCCATCTGAGGCTTAGCAACACCTCGAGACGGCTATGGTGCCCACTCAAGTTGTGAACTACTGCCTTTATGCAAGACCAATTTTTAAATATAATTTTAATATTCTTCATAGAATTTCATGTATGAGTATTGTATTTGCATCATTCCCATCCCTTCCGCTCCCCACCTGTGACTCACCACATCCCCCACACTCCTTCTCAGTTTCTCATCCTCTTCTTTGATTATTATTATTACATGTACATACATACATTTATGACTATATATATATATAATACACTGATTCCATTTAGTGATGTTTGTGTGTACATGTGTTTGGGGCTCACCACTTGGGATTGGATCACCTCTCAGGGCGCTAGTCCCTGGAGAAAACTGATTCTCCCTCCCTCAGCATCCATTGATTGCCTATAGCTCTTCATCTAGAGGTGGGACACTGTGAAATTTCCCCCATCCACATTGACTTGTCAACTGGTGCTGTCACTAGGCAGGATGCAAGATCACTCTGAGCAAGGCAATTGAGAATTCAACTGAGGCTAACTCCCTTCTGGAAGGGTGAGGCCATCACCTCACAAAGGTGTGCCCTTTGGACTAACCAACACTTCATACCCCTGGCAGACCCTAATTTGTTTCTTGAGAGCTCAGGAAAAACAATGCATTCATTTATTCTCTTAGCCCTCTTGGGAGATTAGCATGGGTCTTGAGTCCAGCATGTCAAACACTTCTTTAACTCATATGTAGAGTTGGTGGTGAGCTCTACTCAGACTCTGTACTCTGGTCACTGACAGAGTAGTTTTTAAAGATTTCTGATGCATATAGTTCAACTAATACTAATTTTTAGTTTAATGTATACTGTTTTGGACCACCCATTCATGGCTCAGTTTTGGTTTATTTATTAGTATAATGAATACTTACTAGCCCACCATCTACCTCAATAACTAGGATGGGGATGAATTATTAACTGGGATGGAAATAAATTATTAGCTACAATGCAAAGAGTAGCTAGAAATAAAGTTATTGCTATTTCCATTGAAACATGAGTGCATGACTTAATGACCAATAATTATTAATTAAAATATAAATATCAGCTAGCAATGATGAGTAAATGAAATAGTATATTGATAATTAATAAATGTAAACTAATTTGTATTCACCAAATACGTTCCTGTGAGCCCACTTAAGAACTCAGTGGCTTAGATCCTGTCACTATCTTAGCATTTTCTACCAAAATATTTCACTACTATGCTATCCCCAAGGCTTCTTCTAGATGAACATTTTCCCAAATTTTGCATTTCTTAAGCCCTTGCTGCTTTTAGAAAAGATTAAACACAATCATGTATGTGGACAGACAAGGTACTGTTCCGGTGGTTGTGGAACTTTATGGAAATGTTGCTTGCTGTAGGCGTCCCTCCCTGTCAACATCCCCCTAAGTCTTCCTTCTCAGCCCCAGAGCAGCAGGTTCTGGGGGAGGGGCACTCAAAAACGAATCACATATTGCACAGCTTGAAAATGATGCCTGCTAATGGCTCTGGCGGCTCTGCATCTCCAGACAGAAGTTGTTCCAAATAGGCAGAGGCACCCCGGGTTCCAAGCTCTGCCAGCCAGGGCCACAGCTGTCCCTGCCCGTTAAGCACCATCTCCCATCGGGGCAGGGGTAGGATGCAGAATCCAGAGACTCTGGGGCTGCTGTGCAATCCAGGAAAGCTTTGTGGTAGGTGGAAGGCAGTGATTCTGGGAGAAGCACTCCAGGCTCAAGTCCTAGTGTATCTGGGAATCAGCAATATCGGTACTATTCACTGGAAGTGGCTTTGTGGGCCCCAGGCAGCTTCTAGCTTTGCCATCCTGTGACACTGAGTCATTTTCCCAGGACAAGGAAGCTTCTCAGTTCACAGTCTTTAATTCTCTGAAAAGCTCACTAGGCAATGTAACTCTAAATTTGCAGCTAGAAAAATTCTTACAACCTACAAAGAATTACCAGTCACAGATGCACTTGGATGTAAACTGGAAAGTCAAATTCTCCCAAAGCACAGGGAAACAAGCTTATGAGAAGCCACTCCCATGTGCTCTCACAGTGCCCTGTGTTTCTACCCCTCACCTGAACCCACAGCTCACGTGGTTCTGCGTTGATCACTACTTGCTGTCTTCTTGGGCTGTGGCATCTGCAGGAAGGGTGGGGCTGGGGGGTACAAAGCTGGATTCATCTTGGTTGCCATTCCCTGAATTTAGAACCACACCTGGAGTGTGACAGGTGTCCTAAGCCAAAGTCTGTTGAACACATGCTCTTGTGGACAGCATTGGTCATGTTTACCAAAAGGTAGAGTGAACGTTGTCTGTAATCTAGAACTCAGGGAAACTGGGCTGGCATGTGAGTCTGGAATATTCCAAGAAGGAAAGCATCTTCATAATGAGAAAGATTGAAAGTTAGGCCATCCTGGGTTGTGGGTTGGGATGTGGGAGGGAGGAAAGCTTGGTCACTGATGAAGAGACCTGCAGATATCATTCATAGCTATGCACAACTGTATCCCAGATGCAACCCAGGGCATTCTAGAATGCTAGAGTGAGGCACCATACCTTTGCAGGTATACCTGCTTATGGAGGGATAACTAAACATCAGTTTACATAATGACTAACCATCAGCTGCCCTGGCTCAGCAGCTTCCTAACACGGCAGGGCTATAACTAATAGATTAGAAGAGGTGTGTCCATATGATTCAGCTTTTAATTAAGGATGCTTTGGCAAGCAAGAGTGAGCTAGCAATGATTGTGCCAGGGGAACAGATGTGAACTGTGTCCCCAGGCACAGAGGGATATTTGGTCACTCAGCACCTTGTTTTACCCTCACAACACCTCAGGGGATAAATACCATGACGACCTATATTCCACTCAAGACCAAGGGTCACAGTGCAAACCTATAGCAAAGATGATTCTAGAACTTGGGCCTATTCTTGTCTTTCCTGGAATATCTACCCAAGAGAAAGGGAAAGAAGGCAGCGATTCTAACCAAGGGGAAAGATACAATGTCTCATCATGTCTATCCTCTGATCCAAGAATTAAAGAACTAGAAATGCAAAATGGAACAGAGCCAAGCATCCAAACTCCGATCTGTTTCTACTGGACTCACTGGTGGATGGGCTGGGATTGAGAAAACTTGTTGAGACAGTTGGGCCATAGCTACTGTATCCACTATGGAAATGAGATACTTGGGGAAGTTCTTAACATTTCGTTTTCTTTTTTTTTATTTACTTAAAAATTTAAAAAATTTTCAAGTGTATGAGTGTATTGCCTGCATGTATGTAAGTGTACCCATCTGTGTCATGCAATGCCTGCAGAAGTCAGAAGAGGGTGTCAGATCCCCTGGAACTGGAGTTAAGGATGGTAGTTAGCTGCCATGTGGGCACTGGGAATCAAACCCACACCCTCTGCAAGAGCAGTCACTGCTCTTAACCACTGAGCTATCTCAGCAGCTCAGAAGTTCTTAACATTTTGATGTTGATGTCAAGGACACAAAAGCAACATTCCTTCCACTCACTGATGACATGCTTTGGGGCCACCAAATTGGGGGTGGGGGTAGACTGGCCTTGCTGGCCAGCAGTTCTGAGTCAGTGAAATGCAGGTCCTTGGAGGAATCTGATTGGGTGGCTGGAGAAGCAGTTTGAGTTCCCTTGCCTGAAGGTCTTTAGGAACAGGTGAGACTTGTCTGAGCCTGTGGAGCTGGAGGTGGGGGAGCTGTCAGTCACTCGCTGGCATTCTTTGCACTCAGCCAGAATGGAATTTATTTAGAGGTAATTGGCAGAGAGCATGCTGGGAGCATTTGGTCTCAGCCTGTAGACAGTGGTGGAGTGCCTTGGAGCTGGGGCGCAGTGGGTTTGAGGACCCAGGGTCTGTGAGGCAGACTGTGTATCTCAGTCCCCCTTCATCTTCCAGGTGCTCAGGCTGTTTTCTCCTATGACCTTGGGTTTTCATTGATTTCCAAATGCACACACTGAAAGCTGCTCTGGTCTCTACCCGACCACTGACATTTGATCAAGGCAGCTTCCAGCTCATTGCAAACAACAAAGAGAAAAAAAAGTCTCTTTGCCGTCATTAAAATAGATCTTGGGGTTTTTGAAAGATTTTTGAGGTCATGTGGTCTGTCTTGAAGCATGACAGCTGAACTCACTGGGAGTGGTGTGAACATCCTGAGGGAGGAGCCTCAAGTTAACTCAGTTTCTATGACCATGAGATAGCTCCAATCTCTCTGAAACTGCTTATCTGACTCCTCCTTATTCCTAGCGATTAGCCTTTGTTCATTCACCAAACCATCTGTAACCATGGCTCCAATGTGTTTGAAAGGCTTTGTGCCCTTCCCGAGTCTTGCCATTGTTAGCACTAGTCCTAAACAGGAAAGAAAGTCTACTGGAGGAAGGTAAGGGTCTGAGCCCAGAGGAGTTCACCATAAAGTGAGTCTTCTCCAGTCCATGGTAGGTTCCTCTTGAGCATCTCTGAGCACATCGTGCCATCACAAGATGGTGTACTCTGGGATTCTGCCACTGTCTGTTGACTCAGTGCTTCTAGATTGAATATGGTACGAACCCAGTGCTAACTAAGCAGTGGTAAGCAACGCTGGCCTGGCCCTGCCCTCTCAGAGTCTGCAATCTTGTGTAGGATGTAAACAAGTGAGAGAGAGGTGTTTATTCTGCAGCAAGCTAGACTCTGTGATGCCATTGACTCAGGGTGTTTTCAGAGCACTAGCTACAGGTTTGAGTGGTCCAGGAAGTCTGGCCTTGAAGGATAAGGATGTGGTAAGTAGAGAGACAGTCACAGCCAAAGAGGAGGATTGTATCCTAGGAGCCAGGGCCTCTTAGGCTTAGCTAGAGAATGCATCCTGTAATGAGAAAGGACCCATGGGACTCAATGGTAAAATGGTGGGGAGATACAAGTATCATGATGGCCTTGAATCATGAAGGGGTGGGTCAACCCTTATTTCTTTCTGGTCCCATTGGGAAGGCACAGCAGGGATCTCACAGTAGTCCTGGACCAGGGCTCTGGGAACAGCTCCAGGACTGAAAAGTTGTTTGAAGGATGGAGGAACAAGAATGTGGGCCGTCAATAAAACCAGAAAACTGGTTGAGCTGTAGAGTTTATATAATTGATGTCCTCAGTATATAAATGATAGAAATAGGATAGCCTGTTCTAAACATCTCCCCACACTACCTGAGTCTTTACTCTGTTGAACTAATTAAAACGAGCATATCGAGGTTCATTTGTGTGAATGAGGTTAGTGAGATGGCCTTTAGCACCCCCTCATTGGTATGCCTCTCTTCTGATCCCTCACTTAGATCACTGTTTCTGCAGAGCTGGGTCTGGGATGGGAAGAAGCATATTGGGGCTGAGTGGGGAGTCATACTGGGGTTTGGACTAAATACTCGACCCTATAAGAGTATTGGTGTGTGTGGTGGGGGTCATTGAGTCTCATGGGATACTTAGGGCTTCTGTGTGGGTCCTGGCCTCAGCTTTTCTGGGGGTCTTGCCTCTGCCTTCTGTTCATCTCTGATCCTTCTTCTTCCCTCCCTGGTGTCCCTCCCCAGCCCCTGATGCCCCCTATACCCACTGGAAGCAGACCGTGTTCTACCTGGAAGACTACCTCACGGTCCGAAGGGGGGAGGAAATCTATGGGACCATATCCATGAAGCCAAATGCCAAAAATGTGGTGAGTCTGAGGAACCCCTGTGTGGCCAGGGTACTAAGAAGGGACCCCTGGTGCTAAGAAGGGACTCCTGGGGACCTCACCAAACCCACTCATTTGCCCAATCCAATACCTTGCACACAATTGTAGAAGCTTCTGGGAGAGTAGCTGCATTTGCAGGTGACCAGGCCTAACTGGGGAACTTCAACTTTGACTTTTCAAAGCCCAGTGACTAGAGGTTTCCTGGGCTCTGAACCCAACCTCGTGGGAGAGTCTTGGAGAATGGATGTTGTATAAATGGGTTCTACTTCATTCAGGGTGAGCTGGGCTGATAAATACATGTTTCTGTGTAGAGGAAAATGTTTTCTGGGCCTTTCTCCAGCTGGCCTGGTAAATTTTTTCTGAGCAGCCCCTGTGTAGGATGAATACTGAAAGTCTACAGAAATGCTTGATGGTTTTGATCCAAGCCCTTCCCTCAGTCAGCTCCCATATGAAATCCTGGGACTGTTTTCATGTGAGAACAAGAAGGACTAGGTTAGAGATGAAAGTACTTCCCATTGAGGATAGTGGGGCACTATCCTCAAGACTGGATGGATTCCTGAAGATTGTTCACGAGCACCCCTTAACGAGAAATTCCGTGGCTTCCTGGGAAGGGCCACAACTTCCTACTCAGGCTCACACCATGACCCTTTGCTCTTTCCTAACAGCGAGACCTCGATTTCACAGTAGACTTGGATTTTAAGGGACAGCTGTGTGAAACATCTGTATCTAATGACTACAAGATGCGTTAGCACACGAAGGAAGCTGCAGAGAGCAAGCAAAAAAAAGGAACTTTCACTTCAAGTCTGCAACGCTGCCCCAAGGAATATGGTTAGGAGGACGACACACTTGAAAACCAGAGGTTTCCACTCTGCCTTGAAGATTGGTGAACCCGCCAGGGCTTCCGTGGACCCTGCCACAACAAGAAGCCTCCAGTCCCTCCGCTTTGCCCCAGGATTCCTTAATGAAGGTTTAGTGGGCACCACTTGTGCTGGGGCTGGGGCTCCAAGGATGGAACCGATTCCACATATCCCCATCGTCCTCCTAAGCTGTGACTCTCTGGGTCTTCCAAGTTTTGCATGCTGCAGGCATCTAGGACAGATTGCTTCCACTAGAACCCAGAGATATAGTGTCTTTGATAGCATAAGCCAGATTTTCTGTCGATGCGGTGGTGTGTGTGTGTGTGTGTGTGTGTGTGTGTGTGTGTGTGTGTGTACATGTATACAGCATATATATTAATTTGCCCACAAACATCTGTATATGCATGCATATACAACTAAGTGGGTCTATTATTTGGGTGTTCATTCTGAGGGGTATGTGCGTGCGCAAGCGCGCGCTCGTGTGTGTGCGTGTGTGTGTGTGTGTGTGTGTGTGTGCGCGTGTGTGTGTGTGTGTGTGCACATGGGTGTGTACGCCTAGAATATATATCACTCTAAACGGAGATTCTGTTGCTTTCAAATAGAAATTTGTTTTGTGATTAGTTCTCCCCCTCCTGGGCCCTTAACAGATGTTACCCAACTCTGAAACACTCTCTGTACTAGCCCTGGTCTCGTACTAGCCCTGGTCTTGTTTTGACTAGACTGTGGCTCTAAAGCCTGAGTATAGTGCTGCAGGCTCTGTGAGCGCTCAATAAACACACATGAGAAACAAACTGATGGGATATCTGTGTTTCTGGTGCTCTAGAGTATGAGGGTGTGTGAGGATGACTGTGGTGTGTATGTGGGGTGCGAAAGGGGCAGAAAATTGAAGGGCACAGCCCCCATCTTGTGTTATTTCCTCACTGGAAGTCAACTTCATGAGAGAAGCAGTTTGGAAGTCAGGGTCAATCTGTGAGCCTCTTTTCTACAGGGTCTCTAAGTCCAGCTTTGAAGGGACAAGAGGGTCCTGGAACTACCCAGGGGTGGGGGTGAGGGGTGGGGAAAGAGGGTGGTGAGGGGAATAGGAGCTGACCAAGAGTGCTCCATAATGAAAGGGTACATGTATATTGAAGGTACTTACAGTCTTCAGACCTGTGGGGAAGTGTCCAGTCCTGGTCTGAGTGTGGAAACAAATTTTCTATAGGATGGAAATATAGTGCACTTTTCCAGGCTTCGTGGGGTGCTTGGACTTAGTTTGTTTCTAGGTTGTTCTTTGGCTTCTGCACTGTCAGTCTCACCTGTGTTGTCTCCCTTTGGAGAGACACTTCAGGTGCTGGGGAGGAAAAGAGTCCATTTTAAAGGTGGTAGCTGGAGTGATCGGGCCCAGGAAGGGTCAGATGCAGAGGGAGCCTTAGTGGATGGGCAGAGGAGAAGCATTCTGATCATAGGTTGCTCTGGGTGGAGCTATCTCAACAGAGTGGGTGTCAGGGGCTGGTGACAGAGACAGTATATTCTAGCACAGCCTGACTCCATGAAGTGCACCCATGACCATATCTGGGATCCTAGGTTCCAGTCCCTTCTGCATGCTCCCTTAGGGGGATGCTAACATTTCTCCACTCTCATAAAAGCCAATCCACAGACATGTCATCCCTAGGCAGACAAGCCTGCATAAAAACTGTATAGGGTGCCCTTGGACAATGACAACCAAACCCAATGGTAGAGGCTCTTGTTTCCAGAGGCTTCTGATGGCTATGCATTTTGTCGGCCCTCAGAGATAGGCACAGATGCCTCACCACCCACTTTGTGACTGAGGCATATTGGGACAAGGGCAGGACCCCAGAGTTAGAACAGAGTTGGAATGGGGTCTCAGGCCCACTTGCACATGCCTTCCCCTGTCGTAGACTGATTCTTCTGCGCCTCTGCCTAGAGAGTGAGACTCACCGTATTTAAAAAAAGTATTCACTTAGTAGTGCATATTTTTAATCTACATATGCCAGACAAGAAAAATAGAGACACTTAAGAGGGGACAAAACCACTTGGGTCAGAAGAGGAGAGTGAATTGTAAAAAGACATTCACAGGGCCTTCCTTAAGGATGCAGGAGGGGAAGCCATTAGTGTGACCTTCCATTGCCATGACAATTAGAGAGGCTCTGAATTCTGCCTCCTGCAAAGGGTCTAACCTCAGATAGAGATATGTTCCGCTTAAAGAAGGATGCCAGCCAACAGGGCAAAGTCTTGTGTTGCCAGAAGCCCATGGGAACCAACAGGATGCCCATCTTTCAGGAACTCTGGGATGGGGTGTGTAAGTATCTCTGATATCACTCCATCTTCTCCAGCCTCCCTGGTCCTCATTTTCAGCCTCTTGGAGCTGCCAAAGCCCCTGCCCCATGGCCACTTGAATCTAGAGGGTACGAAAGAGCAATTCCACAGTTGACTTCCCTCCTGTTCCTGGAAGGCTCTGATGGGAATGGTTGTTTTCTTCTGGTTCTGCTTTCAATGTATTCTAAATAGAAGTCAGGGTATAAGATGTCTTGGCATGATAACAGAGGTGCCATTAAGATGACATGTAAGAAGCCTGTCCCCTCCCAGACTCATTGCTGAGACTGTACAGAGCCCTCTACTGTCACTAGTCTCTTTTGGAGAACTTCTCATAGTCCCATAAGCATGTAGCCCAGTGCCTCTTTTGTGATTGTGTATGGGCATGGTTGAATACGGGCCATTCTGTGCATACCCTCATGCCCACATCAGAGAGATCTCTCTCCCTGACTAGACTTCAAGCTTTGATGATGGGACCTCCCTGAACAGAGTGCACTGTAGGGGCCATGGGGATGGTAGGAAATCTCAACATGACCCTGTGTGTGCAATGTGCCCATGGGCCTGTCCAAGACCCTGGGTTCAAGTCCCTTCTGTCCATGCTTGGGAGATGTCCATATTTTCATTTTTAAAAAATATTGTATTCATTATTTTTATTTTGTGTGTATGAGTATTTTGCCTGCATGTATGTAAGTGTTGTGCAATGCCCACGGGGCTCAGAAGGGAGAGTCGGATCCCCTGGAACTGGAGTTAGTCACCATATGGGTGCTGGGAACTGAACCCAGGTCCTCTGCAAGAACAACCAGTGCTCTTAACCATCTCTCCAGCCCCATCCCATATTTTCTTTACTTTACAAGTAAGATGGTCCATGGAGGCTATCTTTCCTGGAAACTGGGTGAATATGAGGCCTTTACCAGCTCCCCATCTCTGCAGCTCCCTCTCCTCTCATGCCACCTCTGGTACCCCATCTACAGGCAACATCTAGTTCCAGACCTCAGCAACAGCATGGAATGTCTCCAGATATCTCAGGCCATTCACCAACAAAACTCATGTGGACGTTTGGTCCCTGGAAAGACAGTGCTAGGTAGTGGGTCTGACTGGGACTGTTCAATTGTGGGATCACAGACCCCAATGAGTGGACTGAGGCCTCTCATGCAAGCGAGTGCTTTTTACTGGACTGGATTGTTATAAAGAGATCTGGTTGATACGAAGCAGGAAAGGCCCTCATGTTTCATTCCTCACTTACACCCCTAATTATTCCTCTGCTTTCCACCATGAACCGAAGTAGCAGGTAACTCTCCTCAGCACCATGTTCTAAGACTCCCAACTTCTAGAACCAAAAGTCAAAATAAACCCCTTTCTTTAAAAAATTACCCTGTCTTAGGTATTTTGTTATCGCAACAGAAATGGACTGGGATACTATCCTTGGGCCATGTTCAGCTTGCTTGGAGGCCAGTTTGAAGATCAACCATCACATTTACCTCATCTCCATTAGTAGGCCCTTAGAAACAGAGAAGGAATGTGCTCCCATCTCCCTATAAAGCCCACGGCAGGGCCCAGCCTATCATTTTAAGACCCACAGCCCCTTTGTGTGCCAGCAGCAGGCTGTTTCTCACCACACATGTACCAAAGCGACTTTAGCAACCTTCTGCCACACTTAAGTCCCAGGTCAACCAGAGCAAACAGGACAGAGAACACTCCCTGTATGCTGGTCCCTAGACGCATGCCTCTGCTGCTGTTATCTCCCACACGGCAACCATTGCTTGTTGGGCACCTCAGCCCAGGGCATGAGGTCTGGAGCCAAAGGATTCAGTGAAGTCCCTGCACTGCTGCTGGCTGAGGAAGTGGCTTCGGGCAGGTTGCCACACACAGACGAGACTCTGTATCTTCATCCTGGAATAGGAGCTAGTTCCAGATGAGATGAAATCACATAAAGCAGGCCTGGACAAACAAATGCAAGGGGGATTCCAGGCCTCCCTACTGTTCTAATAACAATGGTGATGGTGTGGGGTGCAGCATTCTGTTACTGAGTCTTACCTTGAACTCCAAGTCTGAGGCCTGGGCTTAGCAGGTCTGGAAGAGGAGCAGGCAGAACCTGAGGGCACTGGTGGTGGCTGGGCCCGGGGCTGCAGCTTTGGTCCAGTGTTTGGCGGCAGCACTGTGGACACACGTGGAGAGTATGTCAGACCTCTGGGCAGAAGCAGCATGCTTTGTGGCTTTGTTTCATTAGCTCTGACAGGCCTGGAAATCTATCTCCCAGCCTCCTGTAGGCTGAGGCTGACTGGCATCTATACACCTGGGTCCTTCCATTTAGTGAGGAAAGCACCTCAGTTCTCCTCCCCAGACACTCTGGACCAAGCTTGCCTTTTGCCAGTGCCCTCGCCCACTTCCATAGTTCCATAGGTCTTCCTGTGACCCCAGGGCAGGGCCAGTTATTTAGAACACCAGAGTGCTGCCACCCAGGAAAGAACAAGCACATCCAAACACTCATTTGGTTTTGGAAATTCAGCACAGGCTGCTCTGCCCAGGGGAATTATCCCTCTAGGCATATTTAGTTGCAGTTAATAATGTATGGAGTTTGTATACTCTGGGTACTTGTTCTCTTTGATGGCTAGAGTTAGCAGCTCAGAAGTCTCTTGGGAAAACAGCAGGGGAAACAGGATAGTGACTGGGCTGAGAAAGAAATGCTGATGGCCACATAAACCCTTGAGACTTGTTTGGCTACTTTTAGTAGGAAATAAGCCATTTCCAACTACCATAAATCACTGTCATTATGACTGAGGCAAGCCCACCATGGCATTGTGAGTCAGAACATACCAGAAGACCAAAACTACAGGAGTCCTTCTCTATGATCAGGGAAAGCCAGAGAAGCCAGGGAAGGACTGAGCCTCCTGAGAATACGTGATCCGGAAAGAAGGAGAAAAGCCTGGAGAGGTGGATATAGTGTTAGTCAGCTTTTCATCACTGTGACAAAACAATGGTAATCAGCTTAATAAGGAGAAAGATTATTTTGGCTCATGGTTTCAAAAGTCCATTGGCCTATGGGCCTGTAGTGGGTTGGGCTGCACTCTCATGGTGGCCAGGAAACAACAACAGAGACAGGAAGCATTCTGGTTCCAATATTCTTCTTAAGGCCATACCCCCAATGGTCTGCCTCCTTTCCATTAAGTCCCTTTCTACCACTTTCCGTGATAGTACCATAGGTTGGAGACCAGGTCTTCAATATATGGACTTTGGGGGTGGGCATTGCAGATCCAAACCACAGTAGCACTGTTTACAAAACCTGATGCCCAGGGACTAGTGTGTCACCATGAATGGTAGATCTATTTGGAGGCAGGAGAGATGCACCCTTGTTGTCTATCACAGGGATACTGGCCAAAGCTCTCAGATAAAGTGTATGGAGCAATTCGATCTTTTTTGAATTATATATTTATTTTATGTGTACAAATGTTTTGCCAGCATGTGTGTAAGTGGACCCATGTTGTATAGTGCCTGTGGAGGTCAGAAGAGGCCGTTAGAGTCCCTGGAACTGTAGTTAGAGACAGTTGTTAGCCACCATGTGGGTGCTGGGAATTGAACCTGTGTCCTCTGCAAGAGCAGCCAGTTCTCTTAACCACTGAGCTGTCTCTTTAGCCCCAAGCTATTTCATCTTTAGCATCATAGTTCGTATTTCAGTCACAGTTGGAACCATGAGGACTGAGTGGTGTCTCCCAGAATCCTCCATTCCATAAATATTTCTTAGACCCTGTCTCCATAAAGACTATGTGCAGGGGATTATAATCATGGACAAAGCAGACACCTTCTGGGATTCCTTGTGTCTGAGAAACGGACATGAAACATGAGCAATTAAAATCATGTCAGCACAGGGGCCAAGGGAACACACAGAGGCTGTGAGGCGGAGCAAGAGATCAGGAGAGCTTCCCTGAGCTTAAAGTGTCAGCTTTAATCTGAGACTTGAAAAGCAGGGAGAAGGGAGGAGGTCAGAGGTGGTGGGGGAGAGGTGGAGGAAGCATCCAGAGCAGGAGCCTTGTGCCAAGGCTCAGCTGAGGGAATCCAAAGGGCTTCAAACAGCAGGAAAATGTTCCCATGGACTGAGTGGAAGGCTGGCAGCACAGCGGAGGGAGGCGAGGGAGGCAGGCTGGGCTCCAAGGTCAAGGGCCTTGTCAACCATGTCAAGGACACTTTTTCCTCAAGCTGCGGGAGGATACTGAAGGATTTTAATCAGGAATGGGACAGCACAAGATTTCCATGCCACATATGCACTCTGTCTAATGAGCTCAATCTGGCAATTGTTTCCCCTGGAAATTGGTAATAGATTTAACTCATCACCTACTTGAGAAAATAAACAGCAGAAAAGGAGTGATGAACAGCAGCTAAGCTCAGGACTGGAGTGGAGGGCTTGGTAAGCGACGCTTCTTTTAGTGGTTGGTGTTGAAAACGGCTTGCATACAGATAAGATTCATCTTAGGATCGCCTGGACCACAGAGAAGAACTCTGTGTCAGGTTAGTTTATGTGACTGGGCTTGTATCATCCTTTTTCTAGTGTTGTGTCACACTGTCCTTCCCTCAAGGACAGCTTCCCCTCAGCCCGGAGGTTGCAATTGTCTGGGAGATGGAAAGCAGTTGCTAGGGTCTGTGTAAGGCCGGATCTGCATTTTTGGATTGTTCATCTGTCTTCAAGGCCTGGGAAGCTGTTTCTAAGGAAGGCTAATGCTTGGCATGACTTCTCAACTCAGGAAAGTATGAGAAGCATCTTTTGGAGGCTCCATGGGTCAAAATGGATTTCTGATATGATGACAGTTGCTTTCTGGTCATGCTCAGTTAGCCCAGTTGAATAGGGGGATAGAGCATCGTACTTGAAGCCAGAGCACAGACTCATGGATGATGCCTTGAACTGCTGCCAACCTTGGAGATAAAGTCCTGAGGTGGAAACCTGGCTCTTCTAGCACATGGCTCTGAGACCTGTAGCAAGTTACTGGGCCTTTTGTGTCTGCTCCTGTACAGATTCTCATCCTGTCAAATGGGAATAACAATAACAACACCTTTCTCCTGGGGTTGTTGCAAATGTCAAATAAGAGAGCATGAGAGAGCAGAGTGGTGCCCCCTCCTTGTGGTGTGTGGACCATGACAGCTGCTTAGGAACTCTCCCTGTTCTTGGAACTGAGAGCCCCAGAAAAGGAAGAATGTGTGTTCAGGGTTCTCCCAGGGAGAGAGGGAGGAACAGCCCCAAGGTTGAACCTCTCCCCACAGTGGGTCAGGGGGCTGGCTTGCTATGAGCAAAGCCAGAAGGCACATGACCTTCTGTTGCTTGGAAACGACTCTGAAGGTGGCTTTGGAGATGCCTAGATTAGGATGCTGTGGGAATTCAGAGTAGGGCCAGACTTGTGGGAATGTGAAGTCATTAAATCCAGCTCAGGGATTGGGGTGGTTTGCTGCAGAGTGTGGATCGGGAGTGAGGGGGAACTACCTGGGGACTGGGTACTGGGCTTCCCAGCAAGTCTTGGATCCCCGAGGATAAGGGATACAGGGGCAGTTAGGAACATGGAGCTAGAGGGTTGAGTTCAAATCCTGACTCTCCCACTTCAGGGAGTGTAACCTCTAGCAAGCCACTGGGCCTCTCTTTGTCTCAGTTTGCTTTCCTGTAAACTGGTGGTGATCCTATTGTCTACCTCATAGAAGTGTAGGGAGGAGAATGGGAAGTAAGCTTGGGTTGTAGTAAGCTAAGCCATCCATGCAGCGGATACACTAGCTTTAGTCACAAGTTGCTCCTCTGAGACATATGAGGCTTTGAGACTCCAGGACTTGAACAACTTGGCCTCGTCTGAGCTCTTGTACCCCCAGTTTCCATGTTGTCTCACCAGAAAGCTTTTGTGTCTGTCTTCCCGCCACATGGCAGACTCTGTTTCATTTCCATTTGTCTTTCAGTATTGAGGACAGATCTTGGTTCATTCAAACATTTGTTGAATGGGCAGAAGATGCATTGTCACCACGATGCCTGGGCCATTGTACCCACGGCTCTTATTTTCCATGGCAACCCACAGCATGACTTTGAGCCATAAATTACAACCACGGCTAATCTTGGTTGTCAACTTGACATTCCTAGGAAGAGGGAATCTCAGTTAAAAATTTCCTCCATCAGATTGGCCTATGAGCTTGTCTGCGGGACATTTTCTTGATTGCTAATTGATGTGGGAGGGTCTGGCCCACTGTGGGTAGTGTCATCCCAGGCAGGTGTATAAGGAAAGGTAGTTGAACTTGTGCCTGAGAACTTCTTTCCTCCATGGGTTCTGCTTAAGCTCCTGCCCTGCCATGATTTCCTTCAGTGATAGATTATAATATTTCCTTCCCAAGTTGCTTTTGGTCATGGTGTTTATCATAGCAAAAGAAAGAAACTAGAACACTGGCCATCTCTGAGTTTCAGTTTTCTTGTTTATGAAAATGAATGTACTAGCCTGGAGTCATCGCCAGGTCCTCACCCAACTCATAGAATCTTTTTGATTCTGCAGTTCTTATTTTGCGACAGTATAGGGTGCTTTCCGAGAAGATCCTGAAGGACAGGAGCCAGTTAGCTCTAAATTTAGACAGTCAGAGAAGGAGGCCCCAGACGAGATTCAGCTGTGTTCCAGTTACTTTCACTTTCATCCAAGATGGCCTGCTTCTGGGTTTTTGTCCAAAGTTGGTCCCTTTGGTGGGCTTCCCCCTACATACAGAGGGCTTCCGAGAATTTCAAACTTCCTGCCCTTGTTCTACCCAATCAGGTTCCTGCTTTCATATGAATGAACCAACCAGCAGCATGCATCCTACCCTGTCCACCCTAACGGGGAAAAGGGGAGCCCAGTCCTGTCCCACTTTCTACACTATAGATTATAAAAGCCCAGATTCTCCAGCGGGTAGACAGTGCTCCAGGTCTGGACAGCCTCCCCATGTGTGGAGTCTGCGTTTTTGCTGTCTGGAGTGTTGCTTTTGCTTTAATAAACCTTGGCTGTGTGCTGTGACTGCAAAGTTCTCATCTTGTAATTCTTTACCTGGCAAAGAAATGGATCCACCAAAAGACCGTAGGCAACATCCATATTGTCTCTGACACTTTAGTAAAGGGAACAGAACAGCTGCTAGGATTTTTAAATCTGGGAATGGAGTGATGAGTAAAGGCTCAAAGAATGAAGGAAGCTTCTTCCAAGGCTGCAGGAAGGCGCTCTGGAGGTGATTCAAGAAGTCACCACCAGAAATGGTGATGAACCAGCAGGCAAAATTTCTCTAGAACTCAACTTTAGCTTATTAGTCTGGACTCTATGGAATGATGGGCTATCTGGGGGGAAAATCATTTTAATAACTGAGAGGAAATGGAACTAAGGATGCTGGCTGGCCAGTACTGGGTGACTTTTCTTCTGCGGGGAGTTGTCTCTGCTCATGTTGCCTATCTGATCAGGTGTTCATTCCTGTGTCATGCTGCCCAGAGTTTCCATTGAGGTGACCTTTGGGGATATGGCTTCAAGGGCTGTGTCAGGGAAAATGGCTGGGGAGTTGCCCAGGGTGAGGGGTGGCATAGTGAGGAATGCCCTGTCCCTGCAAGCTGATGAGTGCACATGGTAGGAAAATGTCTGTGGCCTGAACTTAAGGATCATTGGCCTGGCTTTGGGGAAGTGCCTTGTTCTCTCTCTGGGGCTCCGTTTCCACAGAGCTCTGTGGCATTGTCCTATAAACTTGGCAGTGTAGTATATGCATTGGGGCTTTCTGTCACCTATCCAGTGCACAAACCACAGGTGGCTTTGATCCTTCACCTTCATGGAGGAGACTGGCCTGCAACCTTCCAGGTGATGGAGGCACCCATCCTACCCAGACTTACCTCAATGATGGATTGTAACCTGGAAGTGTAAGCAAAGAAGCCTTTTCCTCCCCAAGTTGCTTTTGGTTATGGTGTTTATTAAAGCAACAGAAAGCAAACCGGATCACTTACCATCTTGAACCCTCAGTTTTCTTCTTTTGAAAATGAAGGTATTAGCTTGGCGTCATCTCCAAGTCCCATGGCTCGAGGCATGTGGCCTGGCATTGCCTCATGCTGGGGGAAAGAGCTGTGTGTGGTTTTATCAGCGTGTATTTGGTACACTTAGTGGCTCAGGACAGGTGCTGGGTTCTGGCGCGGACATTCAGAACGGAGCACTGTCAAGCCTGGTCATCGAGTAAGCAAGGCAGGTATGAACCTGTTAGGCATCTGCTGCCCTAGACACTGCAGGGAGTCACTGATGTTCTCGTAAAGAATCTAGACCCATCAGCCTCGAGTGGGCTAGAGACACAGTAGCATCACAAAGCAGATTCCAGGTGAAGGAGATGTTTTCGTGTTTCTGAGTTGTTTCATTTCATTCTGTTATTGTTGCTACTGATACTAAGGGCAAATAATAAAGCTCTCCAAAATTCTATTTATTTTTATTTTTATGTCATACTAGAAGATGCAACCCAAGACTTCAGACATGTTAGTCAAGCACTTTACCACTGAGCCAATTCCTTAGGCTTTAACGTTTTTTCATTTGGAGATAAGGTCTCATTATGTTGCCCAGGCTGAACTTGGAATTACTTTGTAGCCTAGGCGGTTCTTGAACTTGCAATCTTGCTGTGTCAGTCTCCCAAGTAGCTAAGATTACAGGCCTATGACACCATACTTAACGTCAGTTTTTCAGTTTGTTTGAGACAGGGTCTAGCTGTGCAACTGAGGCTAGCCTTGAACTTCTGATCTTCCTGCCTCGGTGTCCCGAATGCTGGGATTACGGGCATGCCCCATCCTGCTGGGCTTCATCCAGCTTCTAATTAAATCAGAATTTTTGGGTGTGGGGAGTGGTATTTTTTAATTTTAATTAATTTATTTATCTTTATTGTATGTGTATGAGTGTTACGCCTGCATGTATGTGAGTGCACCTGTGTCATGCAGTGCCCATGGAGGCCAGAAGAGGGTGTCGGATCCCTTGAAACTGGAGTTACAGATAGCTGTTAGCTGCCATGTGGGTGTTGGGAATTGAACCTGGGTCTTCAGCAAGAGCAGTCAGTGCTCTTAACAGATGAGTTATCTCTCTAGCCCTGGATTGATATTATTTTTAAAAATAATAACATAGGTCAAATATCAAAAGTAACATAAAAGTAAACTAGTTTAAGAAAATCTCCCAGATGATTTGAACACACACTCAAATTTAAAAGGCAAAGCTGGGGTTGGAGAGAGGGCTCAGTGGTTAAGAACACTGGCTGTTCTTGCAGAAGACCCTGGTTTGAATCCCAGCACCCACATGGCAGCTAACAACTGTCTGAAACTCCAGTTTCAGGGGATCCGACAGCCTCTTCTGTCGGGCATTGCATGACACGGGTGCACTTACCTACGTGCAGGCAATACACGCCTACACATAAGATAAAAATAATAAATAAAATATTTTTAAAAGGCAAAGCTAAGGATCATGTTCTTGGGTAGGCAGACAAAGGGCAGTGCAGGCTGAATGCAGTGGGGCTGTGAAATGGGGGGGTGCAGCACAGTGCGGCCTGGGTGGATGCAGTAGTGTTGCGTTAGGTGAAGCCCCTCTCCTGATTTCATTGAAAACAGCCTTAGCTGGGTCCCTGGTGGCCATCACAGACAGAGGACATGCCATGGAGCCATTTATCAAATCTCAAGGAGATGATACTCAGGCTCAGAGGGAATATGACTTAATTTCTAGCAGGAGAAACTGGGTTAGGGAAAGGAAAATCAGTTAAGGCTCCAGGAGGTTTCCCAGGGATGAAAGGACAGACTGGCGGCATCACTGGGCTGGGAGCTATGGATCTCAGACGGGTACATCACAAGGTCTGTGTGTGAGGCTGAAGTGCTTTATGGGGGTGGTTCTGGGGGTGATGCACCCCTTTACTGGATTACCAAGTAGAGACTCTGGAAGCCTGCAGATGGTACAAGCAGATCCAGCAGCTGCTCACTGATCTTGCATCCTGGGCAGGTCCCTCCTCCTGCTTTGGCCATGGTAGCAGCCCTCCATGCCCTGCCAGTCTGGGTCTTAATTTGTATACAATAATAGTTCAGAGACTGCTATTGGCCCTGTGGGCAGTGACTTGGAGTCAGATCCTGACTTTCACTTTGGGGTACTCACAGAGCTGCACCGGGACCAGCCAGCTTCAGTCTGCAGGCCTTCTGTGCCTGAGGGCAGGAGAAGCAACAGGCAGAGGAGGGGATATGGGCCTCAGGAATGGAACAAGCTTTGGGGGGGCGGGTAGCAGGGTAGGAGAGGGAAGGGGTAAGGGTTGAAGGGCAGGGAGGAAGGAGAAAGCAGCCTAAACTGCTTGTTTGTGTTTCCTGTAAGGAAGATGCTGACTTCTAGCATATTTTGAAATCCATCAGATGTGAAAGGCTGATTTAAATAGACCCACAGTGTGAAGCTGGTAATTTTACTTGCTATGATAGAGAAGACAGCAGGGCCCTGGCAGGGATCCAGTACCTCTGCCCATGCCAGGGAAGCTATAGGGCAGGGAACCTCTCTAGGGGACACTCAAGCCAGGTGCTTCTCTCTGTAGATGGGACACACAGAGAGAGGGAGGGAACAGAGGATGGATGGAGAGTCCTGGATGATGGAGAAGTGGGTGCATACTTTCTCTGCATCAGGTCTTGGGGTGCGTGAGACCAAAGTGAGAACCTGGTAATTCATCCTTTCCCATTTCTACCAGTTTCTAGGAGTGGTTGGGAGGTCAAGTCCCCCTGGAGACATTTCAACCCTATGCTATTTTCTGTTTCAAATCCCTACCCCAGGAACTGCTAAGAGCAAGCTTCTTACCAAAGTCGGTCTGCTTTCCTGGAGCAGACTCCTTCTTCCACTCCATCAATGGTTACAAAGTCAGGACTTTCCCTGTGCTCATGAATGCAGTTCCTGCTGAGGTCAATGCAATAAAGTATAATTGGCAACAAAAGACTCTCCTCATTTTCCAGTTAATGTCATCATTCAACACACCTTCTATGTACTATCGTAGCCCTAGGTGCTCCTGTTGAGGTAAAGGACACAGAGGTCCCAAGGAGGAGATGCTTGCCTCCAGGGTGCATGCAAACAGAAGCCTGTATGTGGGTGATTCAAATGCTAGGAGCTTCAAGGTCCTCCCTCTGAAGGGTCCAGGGGGGATGGGGAGTTCAGGGGTTGAGATGAGGTCCTAAGAGAGGGAAGACTGGGGGGCGTGATAGTGCATGTGCATGACATGTTACCTGTGGGCTTTCAGGGCTTTCTTCCCATCAAGTATCTTGGAGTTCCCAGATGGGAAGTCAGCTTGTCTTCCTCTATAGTCCCTTGGCTTTTCATGTACCCCAAGACCAGCACTGATCCCCTTAGTGGATGGGAAAGAATCAGTTCTTTCTTTCTTCATAGATAAAACTGTTTGTGAAAGTGGTTTTTTAAAATTTTTTCTTTAATTGTGGACAAAATAGGCATAGGATAAAATTTATAATTTAAATCACTTAGAAGTGTATAGCTCAATGGCATTGAGCACATTTACAGTATCGTAGGCAGCCACCACCACCATCCATTTCTAGAAGTTTCTCTTCACCCCAATGTGAAAGTATTTTATAAATCATGCATAACAAGGTGATTCATTTAGGATATACATGATGTGAACTTCACTGCTCAACAAATTCATCCATCCACCCACCTAACATCTACTCAGTGCCACACCCTGGTGAATACAAAACTGTAGGAGATTAAATCCTGAGGACACCTTGCAATCTGTAATGCTGAGCCTGCATCACATAGCGTGCTTAGGTAAAAGTCTATAACTTGAAGAAACACTCTTTTTACATAGTTTTCCAGGAGAAATGGAACTCACTTTTACCTATGATCCTAGCTTCTCCCAGTTACCCACAAGTTTGGGATTCTTACCTCCTATCTTAATGCTTCATTTGGTCCCTTGTGTGGGAGACAGATGATGTAATGAATATAGTTTTCTTGGAGCCTTTCTGTTGACTAAGCTCTTTCTCTGAGCACTCATCCTGTGAAGGATGAGGCAGAGTGTTACATCATCAATGTGCAAGTTGGCTCAGAGCTTCCAACAGTACCAGGGGTTGCTCAAGGCCACACAACTTGTGCACGGGGCCTTAGTCTGAGCAGGTCTTTGGGGACTAGAGAAAGCTTTCAGGAGAAGCACCATGGTGTAAACAGGGCTGTTTTCATACCAGGAAGAAGGAGAATTAGGCAGGGAGGCATCTGCTATGCACAAGCCATGAACCCCGAGTCAGTTGAGCTGTTGGGCTGCCTGGGGGTAATGGATTGTCACTAGCAGCTGGGGAGGCTGCGGGGGACAAGATGGAGCACTTTGATGGGCACCATACTGTCTGAAAAGCAATTGAATCACAGCAGCTGGAATGTTCCTCAGCATGTTGTTTTAAAGCCAGAAGTACCTCATTTGAACCAGCTGAATCTGCCTAGGCTGCAGAGGTCCAGCTGCCCAGCCTCTAGGACCTGGGCCTCCAACAAAGTGACTCCCCCAGGATTGGACTTGTTCTGAAGAAATGATGCTCTGCTCTCAACAGAGTAGACCAATCTGAGGCTGCAGAGATGAATACTCCCACCCTCAGGAGCTCGGTCCCATGCCTGTCAGTTTTTAGAAGCCAGTGAGTAGTGTATATGAACAAGCACCACAGAGAATGGTTAGCCACTGGACTAGCATCATCGCAGAGGGGCTGGCGGGGCCCATGAACCTGATGGTGACCTAAACCCCGACACTGTCCTTGACCTAGTGCTTCACCTGTTCAGTGAACCCCCACTTCCAAAATCTATGCTGACCTTTGTATCATTCTGAGCCCCCCTTCCACTTTAATTCTTGTTTTCACATTGAAAATAATAAACCCATTCTTTCTGTCTGTGTTCTTTGGGCATTTTTGCTTCACAGTGCAGGTTTTTTATGGGTGGTACTTATTTTTATAGGTCAGAGGGATCCAGCCATAATTTATCATGATGGCACAGGCCTCACTGGTCCTAGGAGTCCTCATTTGTAGGGAAGGAAACCTCCCAGTGCTATGACAAGGGCCTGCACGCATCCCTTCTGAATCAGAGCCATAGCCTTGATGAAGTCCCAGCTTGGAACAAGGGTCAATTATTGAACCTGATCAGCCAAGATGATAAATGGCACAACCTCACCTGTACCCCTCAGTTTCCACATCGATTTCAGGTCCTCTGCCAAGTACCATATGGTTGCCCAACCCCTATCATTCCCAGCAGTGTTCTCCTAAGTAGGGCACTTTGATTAAATTGGCCCTACTGAATCGAGTGGTAGGGGCTTTGGTATTGCTGCTGCTGGTAATGAATATATCTACTAACAGAAACAGCAGCAGAGGTAGAAAGGGAGGGGTGGTGGAGGTTTGGGTAGCACTTGCATCCTTTCAGCCATCCCTCTCTGTGAGGAGGGAGGAGATTAATCAATACAATAAAACCTTAACTGAGCACGGTTAGAATCTATGCAGCCTCTTTTCTAATTCTCAGATGAAGAAAAGAGTGGGGTCATGTTCCCAGGCCAGGGCCAGGGTCAGAGCTAGAAGGCAAGTTGGTGTTTTGATTCTAACCAGCAGCCATTTAGGTCTTGGGCTTATCATGCATGTGTATTCTACTTTCATTACTTTGCAGTAAACTGCTTTTTGTTTTGAAACTTTCAATCTGATTTTCAGCCTTCCCACTCCTGTCCCTTCCTAGTGGATAGCACTTTGTACAGTATTTGGATTTTTAGGGACACAGGGGACTTTGCTAGAGGTGATCTGGCATCCCTTTACCTACCCAAGGGGATGAGCACCTCCTTGGGGGACTCACTTCACCAGGGGCTTCCAGAAGCTCACGTGGACAGCGTTTCTCAGATCTAAAGGCCATCTTCCTGTGCTCAATTCAGCAGAGAGGGGAGACTCTGGGAAGGAGCCCAGAGGTGGTCTTAAGGAAAAAGACCAGATTCCCACTGTGTTGTATGGACTGAGAAGTGAGGAGGGACCAGCAAGCAGAATTTGATTTGTGTCCATGGCTGGGCACATCCAAATCATACCAATGAAAGACAAGAACTTTAAAAGCACAAATTAAAAAAAGTCACACCATATACCAAGGAGCCTTAAGAAAGCTAAGTTAATTTCACATCAGAAACCATGAGCACCAGCAGCAGTGCAAAGGTGAAGTCAAAGTGCTGAAGGAAGGGGCTGGAGAGATGGCGTAGTGGGTAAGAGCACTGGCTGCTCTTGTAGAGGACCTGGGTTAGATTCCCACCACCCACATGATGGTTAAGAACCATCAGTAACTCCAGTTCTGAAGGATCCAACACTATCCTCTAGCCTCCACAGGCATTGCGCACACATTATA
>NW_008360324.1:5365067-5393783 GCF_000622305.1 Nannospalax galili | reverse complement strand
TGGAAAGAGTTTCATTCTAGTATGTATGACCTTACAAAAAATACTAAAGGGAGTCCTATAGGTTATCATGAAAAGGCACACGACAATGGGAATAAACACAAAGAAATAAAGAACACTAGGAAAAGCAATTATATAGTTAAATATGAAAAAATATAGATTATGATTTGCTTATAACTCTTCTTAAAAATAAATACACTATTTTATTAATTCTTTGAGAATTTTATATATACATACAATGTATTTTGATCATATTTACCCCCACTCCTCCCCCTCCACTCACCTCCCAGATCCACTTCTCCCTCACACCCCTCCCAATTTCCTTTTGTTTGTGAAAAATAACTTGCTAAGCTTCATTTGTGTTGTCCATATACCCACGGATGTGGGGACTGCAGGAGCATTGTTGACCTACCGTAGGCCACAGCCACCAACTGTCAACAGCGCCTCAGCTGGGGGTGGGGACATATGAGCCCCTCCCTAACTTCTTAGTCCTCCTTAACTTCTGGCTCTTACAATCTTATCCCCTCTTCCATAATGGTCCCTGAGACTTGGGAGGGGGGCATGATATAGATGTTCCATTTGTGGCTGAGCATTCTACACACGCTTATTCTCTGCATTTTGACCATTTATAACTCCTTTTAAAGGATAAACGATTCAAAGCTTGAACACATAAGTGATAATTGTAAATTTATGCAATAGGCTCAGAATGTATAAAGACACATTTGTTTTTGGACAGACTCCCTAGTCCCAACTCACCTGGGACTCACTATATGGAGCCTCTTTACAGAGATCTGCCTACCTCTACCTCTCAAGGACTGGGATTAAAGGTGAGTATCATCACATCTGTCATAAGACACAATTTTTTATAATACATAACAACATAAAGAAGGGGAGAAAAGAACTATGCAGTCAGTGTTTTACATATTACTAAAATTAAGTTGTTACTAATTCAAATAGATTTGCCCTCATAGTAACTACCAAGAAAATGTATTTAAAAATAAAGCAAGTGAGATAATTTAAATGATGCATCAGAAATATCTATTTAACAGAAAAGAGGGTGTTACTGGAAGAAAAAAGGAATTATATATACATATATGTGTGTGTATATGATGTATAGAAATGAAATAGCAAAATGGAAAACATCAACCTTATGTTATCAATTACATTAAATGTAAACAAACCAAATTTTCCAGTTAAAAGACATTGGAAGAATAGATTTTTTAAAAATGAGCAACTCTATGCTGAGCAGCTCTATACAAGAGGCTCATTTTAGAGTTAAAAAACATACACAGGTTGGAAGATGAAAAAATGCTTCATGTAAACAGAATAAAAGGTCGTTACACTAATATCAGACAACAAAGATGTCAAGAAGAGCATTGTCACTAAAGACAAAGGAAGCCACATTGTAGTGAGGATGCCATGGTTGTAAATACATTTGAACATAATAGAGCCCCCAAATGCATGAAGTAAACACATCTGGGAAAAGAGCAGAGGAAAAGGCAGCAAGGCCTTAGCTATTTGACTCCCATGACCAATTATGGAGCTAAAAATCCTATCACTAGGAACTCAGTTCTTTGGATTACAGCACTGTCTCCCTTAGAGTTCTTCGTTAAAGCACAGTGATGACCCTGGAGCCACCACTTTTATTAGCACCTTAGTTGATACTAGTTTTAAGACACTGCTCACTGCAGAGGCAGAGTTGAGTCATTTGAGTCCATAGGTATGGCTAGAGTGGGCCTCTAATAGAGTGAAGAGTCGAGGATTAAGTGAAGAAATAAAGGATAGAGAGATTATGTGGGTGGGGGGGAACAGCATGCCACAGGGGGACCCGAAATGCCCCAAAAGAGGCCGAAGGAACTAAACCCTAAGCAAGAAGGAAGCACCTAGGGCATCAGTTTGGTGCTGGACTTCCTTGGCTTGACAACTGAGGGCTGAGGGTGGCAGCAGACCCAGAAGTAGCATGAGGAGTCAGCCAAGGGACGGAGGGTGAGGGGGCTGTGGGATGGCCATGAGCACAGGCCACTCTTAGGTAAACTGCCACAAGTAGAGGTAAACAGATCTGGTCTGAGTTGCTTTCCCAGTTCTGGAGAACAACAGAAAGGGGGAGACGCAGCCTTGGGGCTAGGATACAGACCCTAGTAGTAAACCAGAATCTTGGGAATGCACAGGAACAAAGGACAGCAAGTCAAAAGCAAAGCCAGATCCCAGCCAGTGGGCAAAGCAGAGAGATGGTCAAATGACATATCGCTGGTGAAATGTGCAGAGGTTCAGGCAGAGGGATGGTAAGAGAACTGGGCAGCAACTCAGTGCTGATAATAAAATCAGGCCTTGTTGAGCAACACCTGCAGCTGCTGGCAACTGTGTTGAGTTCTTCAAGTCCATTGCCTGTAACACTTTAACTCCCTGGAAGGGAGACACTGAAACCTCCAGTCTGTACCGCAGATGAGTGAGAAAGCTGGTTAAAAGGGTGCAAATGGGGTGACCCTAGAAGATTCTGGAGTACTCTACCAGCTTCTGGGACCAGTGTGAGAGCCCCAAGGGTGGCTCAGATCCACATGGTATCTTAAAAGGAATGGGAGGAAGGGACACTAAGAGCTGGGGACAAGGACTTCTCAGAATCCCACCAAAGCCCCCATCCTCTTTCACAGTGGGACTGGAAAGGGGCAGCAGAGACCTCCCTGGCCCTGCCCCTTTCCAGACCTCTGAAGAATCATGGAGTTTGTCACCTGTCAGAAAGCCTGGCCACCAGCATTCTCCCATTTCCTCTCAACCATTCAAGGCCCTTTTTTATGAAAGAGAAAGATATCACAGCAGGGACAAGGTCCTGGGGGATAAAGGCATATGGAGGCCCAGGGGACCTGGGTAGAGCCTCTTGCCTCATGAATCCCAGTTCCATCTGTTTGGTCAGAAGCAGAGGAGCTGGCCACCCTACCTTGTACCTGCCGTCCACACCACACACACAGGATAAGGACTCACTGCTTCTGAGTGACCCCCACACCCCCTCTCTCTGTCTGCTCCAATCCACAAATGCAGACACCACTAATGCCCTTCCTGAAGGAAAGGGATTTCCTGGAGTTTTGTCCAACCTGGGACTGAGGTCTGGGGGTCAGCATACGAAGGAAAATGATTGTCACTAAAGCTATCAAGTCATCCTATGTATCTGTATAGGAAGCCACCAAGCTTCACGTGGTCCTGTCCATGGAGTAGGGGCCCAGGCTAGGAGCTGGCCTGTTGAGATTCATGGATCACCTCTGGGCACTCAGATATAAAATATGAGCAAGCATCTTCTATGAGCTCTCTGGTCCCTGCAAGTGCCAGATGCGTGTGTGTGTGTGTTCTGCATATTACGGGTTTGTGTGATAGACTGGTGTGAAGATAAAGGATGGGAAGGTAGGAAATGAAAAGGCAGGTGGCAGGCATGGAGAGAGAGAGAGAGAGAGAGAGAGAGAAAGAGAGACAGAGACACAGAGACACAGAGAGCTGCTAAAAGCAGGCGGGCATGGGCATGCACCTGGTGATATGGAGACTCCTCCATAGAGACTCTCATTTTTTGGGAGCCTGAGGAGGAAGCATAGGAATCTTAGAACTCTAGGTAGTGGTTTCTCCTTGTTTATTTGGCTGTATGTGGGTTTTCCACAATGTTCTGTCCTCTCAGTGAGCCCTGTTTGGTTGTAGAACACCCACTTTCCTTGAGGTGGTACCTGGCTCTGCAATGGTAGATTTAGAAATGGCCATCTCCTCTCACCTAGGGTGGGGAAACACTTCCCAGCCCCCAACTTGCCAGTCAGTGGTGCCCCAGCACAGTCTACAGCAGGGAATGGGCCACTGCAGGGTCTAGTCATTCCCAGAAGCCAAGCGCCTTGTGCTGAAGTCAGCAACTACGCACAGCTCACTTTTCAAACACCAGAAAATATCGACAGCACAGCCACATTTTACAGAAGAATACAATCTCCCAGAATAAAGGAAATGAAATAAAATGAAATAAGTCAGTAGCTATGGACCCACTGTTGGGCTTCCCCTTTGCCTGTCAATCTGCCCTGCCAATCCTCACATGTAGTTTTCCACAGAGCTATTGGAGAAACAGTCAGAAAACAGCTTTTATACGACGACACACACCTTATTTTATCCCTCTAGAAATGGCTGCTGTCGTTAGAGGCAGATGGTTTTCCCTTTTGTATTCTTTTTGTCTTCATCAAAATTAAGTTGAAGTATAAAGTTGGCATCCAGTTTCAGGGTTGCAGGTTCGTTGAGAGGTGCTGCTATAAAGACCCCACTGGTGCAAATCCAGTGGGCACAGTGGTTGCTGAGTGATGCTGGGAAGCTTGGGATTCAGGAAGGAGTGGAGTCCCGGGACCTGGGGAAGATGCTCCAGTGTTGCAAGGTCTGCGATGTGTGTACCAATAGCAGCTCTTTGGCTTTTGAAGACCAACCTGAGAGTGGGTAGTGATGTTCTTACATCCCCAATGTAGTCTGTAAGTCAGTGGCAGAGAAAGGTCTAGAACTTCCCCCCTTGGTATGGGCCTTAACCCATGGCCTCTCTAATCTATAGAAGCCTGGTTCTGGATTCTTAAGACAAGCTACCCTGGCATCACCCAAGTGGTACACCTTTGGCCTTCAGGAAGCAACAAGTCACCCCTGCACAGTTGCCATGGCAACTTCAGTGCAGAGGCTTCCTAAGGGCATGGAGAGGAGAAGGGAGGTGGAAAAGGTAACTTCTCTGGAAAAGTCCATTGGCGTCTTTCCCCCGGAAAGCCACATTTGAAGGGAAAAAAAGTAGTGGACATTTGGGGTGCAGAAGAGAAAGGAGGGGGCAGGTTCCAAGAGATGGAAAGAGCAGCATTCCTGGTTTCAGGTGCTTCCCTTCCATTAGAAGAGGCAGGGCAAAGACAAAGGTCAGGGTAGCCCTTGCCAGGTGGTACTGCACTGGAGCCCATGTGCTAGGTCAGAGTGGCCACGTGACCTCGAGCTTTGAGGGGGACCATGGGCTGAAGGTGAAGGAGGGTGTGGGTTGGATGACTGGCTGAGGGCCTCCTGTCAGCCGCAGCAGGATTTCTTCTTGGCTGGGGGGCCAACCTGAACAGTATCCTTCCTCACTGTGTCCTCTTGTTCCTTGAGGAACCTGGGGGAGAAGGGATGATGTCAGCAGCCGAGAAGCTGCTAGGCTCGGGGCAGGCTTCATGGACCAACAGCCCTCACCTGAGCATCAGTGAAGGTTTCAAGTCTCCCTCTGACAGCACAGGTGATTGCAAGGCCAGAAAGCTCAGCCAACATGGGCCTTTCAAGACACCTCCACTGGGAAGTCACCCCTGGTCATCTCAGTGAACCTGTCTGTGCCGCCCAATAGCACCCTGATCCCTCTCTCGTGACTCCATCACTCGGGGTTCACATGCATTGCTTCCTCAGTGTGCTTTGATCTTGGTGACTCTGCAGCCATCACAGTAACCAGCGCATACCTGAGGCTTAGCAAATACCCATTGTTGATTGTCAGCTTTGTGCTCTGTGGCCACAGCTCCAGGTTAGATGTAGGAGGCAGAAGATTAAAAATAATAGGAAGGATCCTGTCCCTGCTCAGTACTTAGCAGGTACTCTCACCTCATGTGTCTCTTGATTCTCACAACACCCTGTGAGTGGGCAGGGAAGGTGTGATTGATGTTCTTACATTTTCAACATAGTGAGTGAGTCAGTGGCAGGGAAAGGCCTAGAACTTTCCCCCTTGGTATGGGCTATAACCCATAGTGTCTATGATATTTAGAAAACTTGTTCTGGTTTCTTAATTGCTCAAATTAAAATATTTTCAGATGTCCCAGCATGAGTGCTGTGTGTAACATGAACACCCTTTAGTATTTGTTAGATGCAGGGACTTATGAATACCTAAGTATTGAGACCACACTCCTGGTGTGGTCTTGTTTTCTTGGTATAGGCAGGCTTGTAAGGAACAAGTCTTTCTATGTGACCAGTCCTTTCAGCCCTGTTCCTGCCTATATTGGGTCTCCCAGTTTGCTTCTCCTTCCCACAGTCCTGCCTCTCTCTGGTTCCTCCCTCTCTGCCCCAGGAACCCATATTGTAACCTCTGCTTGTTTCCAGCTGACCATTGACTAATCCCATTGTGATATTAGCCAGTGCTACAGGACTTCCGATTTGACCCTTCCTGGAGCATTTTCTGGACCAATGGCAGCCTCTACACCTCTGAAGAGGACTGCAATGTGGGTGACAGGCAGGGGCGTTTTCTGTTTCTCATTACTGCTTCAGAAGGCTGGCTTTGCCTCTGAAGTCCCCCATAAAGGCCTAGATGTGCTTGTGCTCAGGGGCTCAGACAGACAGGGAGGGAGGCCCAGGTATGGCCTGGGCAGAGAACAGACATCCCACCAGCTGGGCGTAGCTGTGCTCAGCGGGCTGTTGGTACCTTCCTACCTGGCCAGGTGGAGCAGAGACTCTTTGGTGTTGTGACCGGAACAGGCACTGCACTCATAGAAGATCAGATTGTTCTCCTAGAATCACAGAGCAGAGTGGGCACAGAGAGGGAGCTGGGGGGCCAAGGGAGGTGGAGAAGAGAGAGTCCTCTGCCTCTACTTGCAGCCTTTGCCTCTTCTCTTGACCTTTGAACTCCTCATCTGCCCACCTCACAGTAGATACAGTTGATTTCTTTCCTCTCAGGCCTGTGGCTGATGCTAGCTTTGTGTGTAAATTGCAGGAGAGCTATAACAATGCTGTAACTAATCTGCACGGTGATTTGTGTTTTGCATTTTCTGGACATACTATCAAGAACTTACTCACTCGTTAAGTTCACGCCAGCCTTTGATGCAGGCATAAAGGCCCGGGTAGTCAATGCTGTTTCCACTTCCCAAGCAGGGAAACTGAGGCTAGAAAGGCCATGTGGCAGGTTGGCTTAGGTTACCCATTTAATGAACAGCAGGGCTCCCAGAAGCCACTGTGACAGGACATTGACCTTTTGTGGACCTTAGGCAGAGGTCATGAGGCTCCAGATTCTCTTTCATGCAGTTAATACTCTAGCTGCCAGACTGTCAACACCTCACATGGGGCAACTGTCTATCACTCATTCATTACACAGAGGCAGTGCTGTATACACAGGGCATTCTTGGCCAAGGTCCCCTTAGTCCATTTATCACTTCCCTTAATAGATTGCTTGCTTCACAACAACAATGCTAATGGAACCAGTTTTCGCTTGGATGCTCTGCCTTTGGAGCTTGGTGTCTGTGGTGATGGGGGCCATGGGAGGGAGGACACGCTGGGGACTGTAGCTCAGGAGGCTTTGAAAATAGTGGCTTTCAATTCAGCGCTCCCTATTCGCACCCCCAGGCCCAGCTCCAGCCCCTGGCCTCGGCTGCTATGTGTTTCATCTCTTACTGCCCACCGTCTGTCAGACCCTGACTTCTCTGGCTGTCAGAGGGGCCATTTCAGAGGTGGAGGTGTGGGGAGAAGGGCCCAGGACCTGGAAGACAGGACTTACCTTCCAGCTTCATGTGCTGGCCCCACCTCTATGATACTTTGAATCACTCAACTCCATGTTTGTTTGTGTTTTTCCCCACCAATTGAAAGAGAAAAAAATACAAACTGGGGACGCAGCTCAGTTGGTAGAATGCTTGCCTGGTATGCATCAAGTCTTGGGGTTGATTCCCCATCACTGCATTATAACAGGGCATGGTGGCACACATTTGCAATCCTAGCACTTGGAAGGTAGAGGCAGTAAGATTAGACATTCAAGGCAAGCCTGAAATATATGAGACTTTGACTCAAGACAAAGAATTAAAAATGGAATGATAATAGTAATAATAATAATATAGGTCTTCATTTCTTCAGCTGAAATCTTTTGATCTAGATGAATTTGGAAATCAGAAGTTTTTGAATTTTCCCAAGGTAACATTTGTATACTACACATTACATAATATACTCAGTGGGTCTGAGACAGCACCCTATAATCAAATATATTAATATTTCTTCAATGAGACGTGAATATTCATAGAAGCATAAGTAGTCTCATGTCAGTTCCACTCAGATTTCCTGCCAGATGGAACACAAAAGACCCTTCCTGTTTTTAGAGTGTTTGGATTTCAGAATTGTGGACATGTGACTGACTGTTCACTGTCCCTACAAAGACACCAGCCGGGCCCTTCATCAGCCTTTCCCTTTCAATCTTACCACCCACGCTCACCTACCAGGCTCTGAGTTTACTTCCTGTTTCAAGTAAGCCCTGAAAGAATCACAGAATCCCCATGCTGCTAAGCACCCCATCTGCCCAAGTACACAGCTCCACAAAACCAGAGGCAATAAAGAACATCGGGAACCCCAATCTGCTGCTTTCCACTGTGCCTTGCTGATCCCATTCATGGGCCCAAAGCCTGATGTACATTTTGATGGCAGGCTTTCCTGTACCTCCCCTGAGTTCATCTTCAGTTCACAGCTTTGAGGCTCCATCTTCATAGCACCCTATCCTTTAGCAAAGTGGCCCACACTGCTACCCGGCAGATGCTGAGGTTTTCATCCTCAAAGGTGACCAAGTGGAGATGCCGATGGCGGCCTTTAAGTGCTGGAGCAGTATTGAAATGAACAGTCACTTGTTTTCCTAGAATTTACAGTTCTGTGTTCTCAGTAAGGGGTTTAGAACACTTCTCACGGCTCGTGTTCTCCGTCCAACTCGATTTTGTCCTTCTTTGAAGAGTTCTGCATGTGTAGGCCCAGGGCCAAGCCCAAGATGCCAAGACACTCATTCGCCCAATTGCTTTCCTTCCATAGAGCTTCCAGAAATTCCCAAGGCTCTGGCCCAGGCTAAGGGTCCCTACCCTATTCAGAGAGAGGGAAATGATGATGGCTCTTTACCTTGGCAAGCTGTTCTCCGAGGCCCCGGGGGACTTCTCGCTCCTTCTCATTGTCAAGTTTATTGCCCAACAGAAGAACAGGAATTCGGTCTCCCACAGCTTCCTGCAGAGTAGAGCATCCCTTCACTGAGAGAAGCCTCCACAGAGACACCAGAGGGCAGGCTCAAAGTGCCATCTGGAAAGATCCAGGCTCATGTGAGAGGCACCTTGTCTGAGAGTTCCTGTACACTGTGTTTCTGCAGAGTGCCTGCTTCTGGCTCCCTCCCACCCCCACCCCCATCTGTGCAATGGCCTCTCCCATCTCACCACCCTCTTTGGCTCTTGGATGGAGCACATGGACTTTCCAGCTGTACTGGGGAGGAGGTAGCAGATGAGGGGACAGTGGACACCAGTACGTCCTTTTCCATGACTTTACGGTATCCCTGAGAGCATCCTAAGGGACCAGACCTAGACTAATGAACCAGAATGAACCCAGGGAATTAGTGTGTTTTGGAGTTGATCTGTGACAACTAGGATTAGAAGTGGCATCTAGCATCTCTGATGGATACATTAAACCCCCTGAGGGTTGATCCAAATCTGAGTCACACGGTACTGGGCCACAGAGCTCTGTAAGTAGCTGCTGTAAAGCTAATTGGAAGCAGGCACTATGATGGATCCATACAATTGGGGGCTTGACTGTGAATAAAGCTGTGCTTAAGGAAGAACTGTGTGCCCCAGCATCTGTACTTCTTAGGCCAGAAGTCACAGGCTCACTTAAGGTACCCACTGTGTTTGCTCTGTGGTGACTGTGGTACATCAGTCAGGGGTCACGTCCTGGGGTCTCTGTCCCCAGGGGTGTTGCATGTGTCCCTCCTGAGCCAGAACAAGGGCCTGGGATGCAGAGCCACACATTGAGTCAATATGGTAATGTTCACATTTAAGAAGGCTGTTATTTTTACTTTGTGAAATCCTTAATTAGGGACTTTTAATCATAATTTGGTAACGAATAGTTATTCACAGTAGCTAAATGTTTTTCTAAATAGAGGGACTGTTGGATAATAGAAGCTTATAAGTATAAGTTATGACTTTGCCAATACCCTTCCTACTTTACTTCAGCCCTGCACACAAATGGCTAGAGTGTTCCACTGGGAACACCTACTTTAAATGCAGTTACCTCTGAAATGAAAGCCTCAGTGTTTCCTTATCTGAACATTCCTTTCTACTGGAGTTGAGTGGTAGAAAATAATTTTCATTTACCATATGAAAATCCTGGGCTCAGAGAACCACAAAACACACTCAACAACAAAAGTTAGGAGGACCCTTTAATACAACGGTCCACAATTTTCTGCCCTTTATTGTCTAGGTTTGTGTTTCTGATGAACACTCTGCTGCTTAGTATGCTACTAAGGAGAATGCTCTGTTGCTTGGGTTAGAAGTGACACCTACTGGGAAGGGACTAATTAATGTTCGTAATGATGGTACATGTCTTGTGACCCATCTCAGTCAATTAAAACATATTTGTATTTGATGTGTTAAGCAAATTGTACCTTCTTTCAATTATCTGAAATGGAGAAACCCACTCAATAGTATATACAGACTGCTGTTGCTCCCTTTTAGCCTAGTGTCAGTTAATGGGAGTGTCCCCGTTCCATTGACTAAGCTGTAAGTAACTAAATACTTATGCAAAGAGTTTTCCACAGAAAAGGAAGAAAAGAGGGAGATGCAGGGAACTGGGCCAAACGATTGACTTGCTGTTTAAAGCACATGAGAAAGATGTATTTGTAGACTTATGTGTGAAGAGTGACTAAGGTTTGTGGGATTTCTTGACAAGGAACTTCGACTCAAATATGAGCATCAAACCTGGAATCTCGGGGTAGAACCCTGACAAAGGTTTTATTATTAGGCGGGAATGGGGGACTGGATGTTGAGTGGGATGGGGCGTGGCCTAATCCTCAAATCCTAACACCTGGGCCCTGTTCACCTCAAACAGCACTGCTACATTGGGGAAAAGACAGTCTTCTCTCTTTAGAATCATTCCTAAAATAGAAAAGAAAAAGTTTAGAAAGAGCAGGAAAAAAGTCAAGTGCCCAGCTGGAGCTGTGAGTCCTGTTTTTGTCTGTTCCTATCTTACACAGCCACTCTGGGCCACGCTTCCTCTCCATGAACCTTGGCCTGTCTGTGATCATCAAGAATGAGGCCCATCTTTAAGACAAATAAAAGAACACAGGCAAGGCCAGAAGGTGTGCTAACTGTGACGGGTGGTCAGTCATCACCGCCTGTCCCATCACTTAGTGAGGGGGAGGCTGGGCACGGTGGTATGTCTTCTGACCATCCCCAATTCCCACCCCCATCTTGAACTATCTGCTTGAAGTTTATGCCTTCTTATTCCTAACTTCTTCAGAAGCACAGAGAGCCTTGTAATTACCTATTTGATGCCGCAACATTTTTAAAGGAAATTTATCATTCTTTGATGCTGGGGATGGAACCCAGAACCTTGCACATATGTGCAAGGTAAGCACTAGACCACTGAGCCTACATCCCCAGCCTGACACTGTTTTTGAAAGTCAAGAGTGCACCTTTATTAAACCTCAGAGACTTTGGTGAAGAAGACTTGTTTCCACCTAAACTCTGATATTGATGTTCTAGAATCCGAGAATACACACCACAGGCCAAACTGAGCTGATGGCTCATTGGCCAGACACACATTCTGTCCTTAGGAGACTGGGTATTGCCACCATCTCTCTGGGAGATTCCCCAAGTGGTTCCTGTTTCCTGAGTCTCTAGTCTCTTGGTCTGTGAAATAGGCTCATAGAACAAATCTCTGTTCTAAAATGTTCTAACAGAGAAGACTTTCTACACCTTTCGTCGTGATAACTGCCTTTCTCTGAACTTGATGGAAGACAGATTTGTTGAAATTCAAGATCACCCATCTCTAACTTTAGAGAGCAAGAGCTGTCAATTCAGAGCAGAGGACTGTCATTCAGCTCTGGGTGCACAGCTGCTGGATCGGGCTGGGGTGTGTGTGTGTGTGTGTGTGTGAATATCTGTTTTCTGGGAGACATGAAAAAGCAGTTGGCTGGGAGAATGCTGCTATTTCTCTGGAGCCAGAAAAAAAAATTCTCAGCACATTAAAGTATGCCGTTATGCTAAGAAAAAAAAATGACTGCAAAATTATATCTTGGGGGTTTCCATATTTATCCACCCCCTGGACTATGAGTCAAAACAAGATTTATTTGTGTAGTTAGTTTTAAACTGCCAGCACTTCAAGCTCAACCTGGAATGTGGGTGAAAAAAAAATCCAACTGCTATTTTTGCTCCATGCTGTACATTGTCACTAAGGACAAAGATCACACAGTGAGATTCAGCTTGCAACCAGGAAGAAGAGGGAAGCCAGCAGAAGCCAGCCAGAAAACGTTCTGCTTTGAGACTGAAGCAAGAAGGCCTGAAAAAGTAAATGTGTACATCTATGTTTTAGCAGCAGATTCCAACGTGGGCCATGTGATGTGAGGGAACCACCACACAGCGGCCAAGTCCTGCACCCCAGTCTCGCCGTACCTCTGACAAGCCGTGTATGCTGCACCGTTCTGGCCATATTTCATATTTACTTCCTTGACTTATGGGCCTTACAATATGGTGCTCTCCAGATGAGTAAAGAAAAAAAGATCTAAATGAAAGTTCAATACCCAGTGCCCAGTGCAGGCATTGAGGATTAACAGCCTGAACTTGGGGCAATGCCAGCTTACACAGACTATGTCCAGTTCTGTTTCCTGTACTGGATGCAGGCCCCAAGTCTTCAGATGTCTAGTTTGCCCATGGTCTTAACATGGCCTCCTTCAAGTCCAACCCCTTCCTTCCCTAAATTGGAATGGTTAGACCAATTTTCCCAGAGGTGATGAGAGGATCAAGAGTGGGCTGGGAATTCAGGAAGAACTAAAACCTGTGATTTCCTAAAGTCTCACCGTCAAATCTGTGCACACTGCGTCTGCACCTAGCCCTAGGCTCTCCTGTATAAGGCCAGTAGCAAGGTGACTCTGTCCAGTGTGGGGAGGACTTGGGGAGGGTGAGGCAGGAGAGCAGTTGTGAGGGCAGGATCCTCCCACCTCATCACAAAGGGTAGATTCTATAGTTAGGATGAGTTTGATCACCAAGGGTTGTCTCTGTTGGGAGGTGGGGCCTTTGAGGGATGGGGCCTAGCAGGGGTGTTAGGTCACTGAGGGGTATACCTTTAGAGGGAGTAACATAGTTCTCATGGGTCCCTGATTAGTTCTTCTGAGAGGATGTTATAAAGAGAGCAAGTCTGGCCCTTCGCCAGTAGTAGTCTAAAAACTACTGGATCTCTCTCTTTTTAATATGTATTTATTATTTTTGTTTTACTTATATGAGTGTTTTGCTTACATGTATGTAAGTACACCCATGCCATACAGTGCCCACAGAGATCAGAAGAGGGCGTCAGATTCCCTGGAACTGAAATTATGGATGGTTGTTAGCCATGACGTGGGTGCTGGGATTGGAACCTGGGTCTTCTGTAAGAGCAGCCAGTGCTCTTAACACCTGAGCCCTCCCTCCAACCCCCAAAGGAATTCTTTTACATATACACACCCCATGATGAGATCTGCCATGATACATACAGTTAAGTGGGCCCTCATCAGAGCTGCGCCAGCCCAGGCATCATGCCCTTGATCTTCCTAAACTATGGGCTAAATAAACTTTTCTTCATCTGTACCTTCCTCAGATATTTTGTCATATGAGAACCAGACTAATTGTCTAGGTCTTATCTTACATGGAAGGAATCTGCTTTCCTTCAAACTGGAAGGACCTTCAAGGGTCTTCTCATTTACATGCATTCCAGCTCTATCCTGCACCCTAAAAGTCTAATGCTATACACTGTGGAATTGTGGGGGACAGAAGGAGCCTTCCAGAGTACCTGGTCTCCTCCCACAGGAAATGATTGGCCCAAGTGGCAGGGCCAGGAAGTGGCCAAGCTGTGATGGTAAGAACTTTCCAGAGCTCTGAGCATCTGTTCCCTCTCCACACAACCTCTTCCAAAAGCCCGTCTTTCCCCGTGTATGGCGAGCATGGCAATTTAAGGCCTCCTTCCTTGGGCTGCTCTTCAGGTGGAGGGAGGAAGGGGCACTGGGAACAGCTGGCCACCATTCAGTTAATAACAAGGCTTCAAGCCCTGAAGACTATTATTAAAGCTCCCCCTCACCCTCCTTCTCCAGGCGAGGGAGTTGGCAAAGTGCTCTGAGCTCTTTGAAAAAAAATAAGGTTCTCTACAAATATAAAGTACTTATTATTTTCAGTTCCCCTCAGATCAAATTAGGTGTCAAGTTTTAATCTATCACTTGACACCTCTGATTGCTGGTTGCCAAGGCAGAATGACTTAGCTTTTCAAGAATTGGGAGAATAATTGCATCTATGATGCTTCTGTTCCACACCTTCAACACAGTCAACCATTTGGCACAGCCTCCTACATTGCTCCGGAGACCCCACGCCATTGAACTGAATGCCTTTCCTAGTCCATCCTACCCGGTTCTCTAAAGTGTCTAGTGAGTGCTGGGCACGTGGCCTGTTGTCAGCTAATTCTCACTGAGGGGTCAGGGATGTTTTGAAAATTGACTCAGAGCCTTGCTGTTCCAAGGCTGGAATAGCATTAGCCTCCCTATGAAATTATTGGAAATTGAAAATCTCAGTCCCCACCCCACATCTGCTAAATTGGTCTACCTTTTAACAAGATTCCCCAGGAGACTTCCAGATAGCTCAGCATTTAAGAGGCACCTGTTTATGCTGGGAACCCCTTGGACAGCTGTTACTATTACTTTTTAATTTCCAGGCCCTGGGTCATTCCATCTAGAGGGAAAGCCTTGCCATTGGTGTTGTTCAGGAGGGCCACAGGTGAGCCTGATGTTCATCTGGGACCATTTACAGTTCATTTCAAGTTCAACAGTACCTTCCATCAAAACTGTTTTCAAAGACAAAACTCAAACTACAAATAATTCATACTTAGATGATTCCAAGTTAGCGATGTACAAATTACCACCCCAGTCCTGCATCCAAACCCATGGGTGATTCGAGGCTTGGGGGTGGGGGTGGGGGCTCACCAGATACCTGCTCATGGTGCTGACAATACCATTCCACCAGGGACGGGCACATGGTTTCCTGGAGAAGGACTGAACTCATATTCTAGTCTGCAATGACACCGTCTAAGATTTCTTCTCCACTACCAGATTCAGCCTGATCTCCTGTCCCTCTGGCTAGATCCCAGCTTCTCTGAGAGTCTAGAAACTCTAATGGCTACAGAGAACCCAGTTCCATGTTTGCCTCCATCCACTCCCAGTCCAGACATAAGGATGGCCAGTTCCCAGCTCATACTGCAATGTAGATGGGCGGGGCGGGGGGGATTACATGTGTGAGGATGGGCAAAGAATGTGAGGCCTTGAGGAAGTTACAGGCTTAGTTTCTTCATTTCAGAATGAGATCTGTTATACTTGATTGCACAGACAATTTTCAAATGACCCTGTTGTCTAACAATGTTATACTCAGACATCCAATGTACAAAGCTGAAGAAAAGATGAGCAGGTAGGTTTGGGAAAGAACAGGGGTGGCTAGAACTGTGACCACTAAACCATTCCAGGCCCTGCCCCACTTTCTAGGAAATGTGACTCTGATTCCAGGGTTTCCAAGGACAAAAGCCTAAAGAACTACTGGATTAGATAATCCCTAATGTTTCTTTTGGTGCTGCCAACAACAAAGAAGGAAACCAGGGAGGAAGAGGAAGAAGAGGATGGGGAGGAGGAGGAAGAGGAAGAGGAAGAAGAGGATGGGGGGAGGAAGAAGAGGAAGAAGAGGAGGAGGAAGAGGATGGGAGGAGGAGGAAGAGGAAGAAGAGGATGGGGAGAGGAGGAAGTGGAGGATAAAGGGGACGAGGAAGAAGAGGAGGGGGAAGAGGAGGAGGAAGGGGAGGAGGAGGAAGAGGAATAGGAAGAGGAGGAGGAGATCCATGTCATGAATTTCAAAAGTTTAAGCAGGATCTAGCCATACATTTGCCTCCCTCATTAGCTTGGTGAACACACAATCCATGACATTTCAAAATTTAAATTTGTAAGCATTTTAGGCACAGTAATTTTGAGACATGGTTTGTATTAAGCAACTGTGGTAGCTAATTTTGGTTGTCAACTTTTAAGCACCTGGGAAGAAAAAGCCTCAACTGAGGAATCTCCTCCATCATATTGACTTGTGGACATTTTCTTCATTGCTAAATGATGCAGGAAGACTTAGCTCACTGTGGGTGGTGCCAACTGTGGGACTGAGTTGTATACAAAACTGTGGGTTGTATGGCTATAGGTAGCTATGCTGGGCATGGTAGCACATGCCATTAATCCCAACACTTGGGAGGCAGAAGCAGGCAGATATCTGTGAGATTGAGGTCAGTCTGGACTACATAGTGACTTCCAGGCCAGCTGGGGCTGTAGGGAGATTATGCCTCAAAAAAAAAAAAAAAAAAAAAAAGGCAACTGTGTAGAAGAAGAGAAACAAGCAGGTAAGCAGCGTTCCTCTGTGGTCTCTGCTTCAGTTCCTGCCTCCAGATTCCTGCCTTGAGCTCCTGCCCTGGCTACCCACAATGACGGGTTACAACAACTGGAATAAATCCTTTCCTCCCCAAGTTGCGTTTGATCAGTGTTTTAAGAATGCAAACTAGGACAGCAATTTTCTCCAGATATCCTTGAATCTGTTCACATCTAGTCCTTAATTTTCTATGTAAGGGGAAGCATGCAGATTAGCACCTGAGAAAGGCTGTGGCCCAGTTGGGTGATGCTCTGGGAGAGGTAGATTCGGGTGGGAGGACTCAGGTGTCAGGGCCAAAGGGAAGGAAGAAATCAATTACCTAGTGTGGAGGCTTCACACTAGACTGGCCATTCACCCATCTAATATCTTTGGAGTACTAGCTGTGAGGGACCACTGCCAAGCATCTGGTAACAAGGACAGAAATAAGGCTTTTATTCCCATGAGGCACCAGGACAGCATGGGGCACCAGTCAGGAATCCTGTAACCTATAACACGGTGACAAGAATGTGATGGAGGCTAAGTTAGCCCACATGGGCTTGGAGTAGAAGGTTGACCCTATGCCTATTGGAGGTAGGAGCTCTGTGGCATTCATTGCTATTTCTGGACCCCTGGGGTACTGGGGGAATCGTCATGAATAAATAATGGATTCTGCTGGAGAAAGGGATTGGGCCACTCTCCTTGACTATTGTGTGATGATAAGTGGCTTGTCTACACTGCCTTTGGCTTTGAAAACCTGCACCGAAGTGGCAGAGGTAGGCAAGCATCTAAACAGCAAAGACTTTGCAGTTACCAAGCATCCTACCATAAATGTGACTGAGGAAAATGGGGGGCAAGAGGGGAGGTCTGGCAGCTGATCCAGAGTCCAAGGAACACATTGCTCCCAGGCCTTTGGCTCTGGAAGAGCCAGGAGCCCTCAGACCAGTCCCCAATCCTTGTGTAAAGGGTTGTGGCAGGTATCCCAAACACTGCATGGATGACTCCTGGGCAGGTGCAGCCAGACCCTCTGGAGCCGAAAGGATGTGGAGTGGAGATCAGTGGTGAGTGAGGGGGAGAATTCAGATGTGACTCAGTCTCCCTGGAGCTCCACTCTGCTCCTCTCCTGATCCAGCCCCTCACTTAGCACATAGCATGGGGGTAACTCCAGAACAGCTTGTACTTGGCTTTAACTATGCCACAGACCAGTAACTCAAGGGATAAAGGTTTACCGGGCTACAGGTTCTGAAAACAAAGAAATTGAAGATCCAGCAGCTGCATAGGGTAGAGGGGCTTCTGGTTTGTGGGGACTCTGCAGGGCTCAGGGGGTGAGAGGGAGCATCCTTGCTCTGATCTCCCCCTCTTAGAGTCACAGACCTTCCCTTATCTTCTCATTTAAGCCTCAAGTCCCACCTCCAAACACTACTGTCAGACTAAGCTTCCAGCCTGTGGGTATGCCACACTGGGGCTCAATTTCGATGTGAGTTCTGGTGTGGACATGCAAACCACAGCATGGGGGTGATCTGTAGTTCTCATGAGCCCCTGTCCCCATGGGGCTATGTCTGCCTTGTCTACTTATGATCTCCAGTAAGCAGCCACAGGAACCTGGATGAATAGACAAATGGTCTGGCCAGGTGAGCCCCAAATGAGGCTAGGCACAGCAGAGGGCCAGCGGGGAGAGGCCAGGAGGAGAGGGAAGATGGGAAAACTGAAAGTATTCCAGGAAGATGGCTTCTCACCTCCACATTGCTGAGCCACTGACGAACCGAGAGAAAAGACTGCTTAGCTGTGAGGTCATACATGACAACAACACCGTCGGCTTTTCTGAAGAACTGCTGGGTGACACAGCGGTACCTGTCACAGGAGAGCCGCCTTGAGGATATGTGCCTTTCTCCGGGAGCCCCGACCTGCAGGGGTGGCTCCTCACCTTTCCTGCCCAGCTGTGTCCCACAGCTGCAAGGCCACCTGTGAGTTGTCCACAGTGACTGTCTTTACACGGTAGTCAATACCTGCAAGGTTGAATGGGCCTATGAGAGCTGCCCTGCATTTGATTCCAGATCAGGAAATGGTACCTCCGCATCTGAAACCATGGCGGATGATGTGACAACCTTCCCTGTGTAACCCCTGGGGGACAATGTGGGGAGCTGGACTGAGTGTCAAATAGGGAGGCAGGAGAGGTCCTGTCTCGGCCTGTGGGGCCCTCATAACATCATGGAACATCTCTCAGCATCAGGGCCCTCATTGTACTGTACTGTACCTACTCTGGGCATTGGATGAAGTATCATCAAATCAGTGAAAGCAACAGGAAAAGAAGATAACCCTGAGATTCAGGAATCTACTTCCTGATTGGGATGACTATCTCCAAATTAATTCCATCCCTCCCTCTCTCCCCACTCCTCTCCTTTTGGCTAAAATACTTTCAGAATCTCCCTAATATACTCAAGCGTCCTGAGCAGATGGATCATACTTCAATATTTCTAACAGGCAGTCCAAAGGTGTGTGGAGAAGAGGACCAAGAGGAGGAGCAGGAGGAGGAAAGAGGAATTGGAAGGTAGAGGAAAGAACAGAGAAGAGGTAGGGGAGGGAGATAAAGGCAGCATTCACCCTTGAGAAGGGTCTAGAAACTCTTGACTTGTCACCAGGCCATTCAGGATTGTCTCTCCAGTTGTGTCTTTCCTGGGTTTGTCTACCCAGAGGGCCTAGGTATAGGTCAGCAACATGAAGTCTGTATTTCCAGTAGCCCTCAGAGACAAAGGTCTCAATGCAGGGGCATCCAGCCTTATGGTTTCTTTAAGCCAAACTGGAAGATGAATTGTCTTGGGCTACATATTAAATACACTGTGGCCTATGGGATCTGAGCATATAAACATTTTATTTTGTGTTTGGCCATATTCTCAGCTCTCTCACAGTACATGTGGCCTACTGGCCACCGGTTGGAAACTTTCCCCCATTATAGACCTTATTCTTGTCTGTGACCTGTCAGAATATTCAAAGACATGTTAAGATGTTTCAAAATGCTTTGTTTCTGGGACTAGAGAGATGCCTGAGCTGTTAAGAGCACCGATTGCTCTTGCAGAGGACCCTGGGTCCAATTCCCTGCACCCACATGGTGGCTAACAACTGTGAGTGACTCCAGTTCTAGAGGGCTCTTGGGGTCTCTGTGGGCATTACATGTTTACGGTGTACTTAAGTACACTCATTCATACACATACAGTAAAAATAAATAAATGAAATTAAAAATTAGAAATAATAAGGTTGCTTCAAAAAAGTTTTCCTCCTCAAGGCTCCTGATTGGGGAGCTTGAAAGCAACCCATCTCACCTTCAAAAATAACCCATGAAGTCCTCGCCCTGGAGGGATCAGAAGCAGAACCAGCAACAGCCCCCAACAGAAAGAAACAGACAACACCTGGCAATTACAGAAGAGGCAGGAAATGGAAAGGTCACCCCAGGCCCTTTGCTTCATAGGCAGGGGTAGAGGCAGGAATGGATTTGTCTGGGCAGAGAGAAAGAATAAGAATGCTTTGTTATGTACCTACTGTTTCCTCTTTTGCTGTGTCCCAGAGACATCTACAGGAGTGTTATAATCTGCACACACACATACACACACACACACACACACACACCATGGAGAGGAGACATGAGAATTGCAATCCAGGCACCTCCTTTGCCTGGGCTGGTTGGAAGCTGTGGTGAGCTGTAAGCCCTGTGTGAGGCTCCCCACTTTACTTCCAACATCCTCACATGAACCACTGACCATCTAGTGCTTCATTCCACCCAGGCAACCTAAAGCCATGTGCTCCCATTGCAACTACTGGCTGTTGACTCCTGCTGAATCCAGGGGTGAGATTTTTTCTTGGTTAAAAGAATAAGGGTAGGGGGTCCCCCCAACAGTGTGTGCTCTGGAGAAAGCCCTTTCCTGCTTTCTAACTACTATAGGAAAACCAACCATGGATGCTGCACTGGCAGGGCTAGATCTGAAACCAGCAGGCTGGAAGCCAAGAACAGAGTCTTGAGCTTACTGGCAAGGCACACAGGGGAAGGACAGATGGGTGCTGCTGGAGGCAGGTGGTCTTGGCTGCCTGCATCCAGCAAACCTGCTCTACATTATTGGCTGCGTTAAATGATGGACAGGAGCTTGTCTTGCAGGGAATGAGTGAAGTAGACAGAGGGCTGGATGAAGGTGTTCTGTGTTGTGGTGAGCTTGGTGTGAGTCCCTGCTGGACTGCAGGGCATTCTTACTGCAGTCTCAGACAAGCAGCTGGAGAAGCAGATAAGCAAGTTCACAGAGGCTGTGTGTACAGAGAACACAAGGATAACATGAGGTAAGGAGGGAGTGATAGCACCGGCACATCGTGGCAGGAGAGCAAGAGCTCGACCGAAGAGGCTGTAGACAATGTAAGGCTGGAATAAATGAACTTTAAGATCACCACAAGCTCTCAAGATCTAAGCACCAGGAGACCTGGATTCTGTGTCCCTGTCTCCAGTCTGCAGCTGCTCAGCAAGATGACGCTTATGATGTCATTTCACCTAATATTAGTAGTTTAGTTTTTCTGTATACCTAGGTAGATGGAGGTTTGAAGGGGTTGAGGTGGGTGTTTTCATGATCTTTAAGTTTAAATATTTTATTTATTATTTTTGTTATTATTTATGTGGAGTGTATTGTCTGCATGTGTGTAAGTGCACCTGTGTCGTGCAATGCCTAGGGAGGTCAGAAGAGGGGGGCAGATCCCTGGAACTGGAGTTATAGACAGTTAACTGTTAGCTGCCATGTGGGTGCTGGGAATTGAACCCAGGTCCTCTGCAAGAGCAGCCAGTGCTCTTAAATGCTCAGTCATCTCTCCAGCCCTGTCAAGATCTTTAAGTTTAGATGGAAAATCCAATGATGACACTGAGGGGCCCTTCAACTTACAACTTGAGTGGACATAACGGCTGAGGTCAAGGACGTGTCACCAGAAGTGCTTTGTAAAGATGGTATGAGTGACAGCTGGGATGAGGAATCCCAGAAAGGTGACATTAGCTTTTCTGGAGAAGACAGGCCTAGGCTTTCACTATGCAGGGAGGGTGTGTGTCTGATCAAGACGCCTTGTAGTAGAGTATAGAACACTGTCAGGAGAAGCACACAGCTTAGGAAATGAACATCCAGGGCTAGGAAGGTATCCTTCTTCCCTAATGGGTTTATGCTGGAACCATGACTTGTGGGGTTCATGTTGGAATACCCTTCAGGAAAACCAGACTGTTTGCCTGGAGCCCTTGCAGTGCCGCTCCATGGTCACTGCACTTGGTTCCTCTCAAGAGCAGCTAGGTCTGACTCTCCTGGACTTGGATCCAGGGCCTTCCCTACTTCCCCTCAGCTCTGATATTTTGCCTTGGGATATTCTCAGTCCTTGGGTGGAGTAGAGTAGAGGGAGGAACAAGAGGATGCTCCCCATGTGACAACTGTGAGAGACCCATGGATAGGAGAGACAGAGGGGCTGGTCTAGGGTGATAGGAAGAAGCCTAGTCTCTCTAGGCAGGACTCTGGAGCTTGGGAAGTTTGCCTTGCAGAACCAGCTTGTCAGAAGATGATCTGGCTAGATACCTAGGCTTGGGAGCAGTTTTAGGAGAACCTAGATCAAGTGCCTTCTTTTTCACATGAGAAAAACAACAGAAGCCCAAAAGGACTGCGTCATCTTGAGGTCACAGAGCCAGTCAGTGCCAGAAGTAGGATAAGGACCCAGGACTTCTGATGTCCCATGGAACCTCTGCAATCTTTCCTGCCCCCAGCCTCTTCCCACCTCCTGAGGCAGAAGAGAACTCCTACCACTCTCTAGATGCCAAATGTATATAATGCAATGTCTTCAAGGTGCTATGGAAAGGGCTAGAAGGTGTATTGGGAGCAGTTGTCAGTACTAATCAGTGGATAGAGCTCTTAATCTCCGAGTTTCAGTTTCCTGATCTATTGGGCTATCACAGTGTAAGGATAGATTGAAATGATGGATACACAGGACCATGGTCAATATTCAGATAACATGAATATATTGTCAAATTCAGTTGACTCATCAACTTGGCTACATAGAGCACATTAGGCATTCAACAGATTTTTCTATTGTTCAATGATTCAGCTTTGTAACAGCTGAAAGGTCAATATGCCCTTGATCCTGCCACATGTTCCAGCGTAATGCAAAGCTTTGGGTAAAGCAATTAAAATATCTATTTGAATAAAATATTATCCAGGAGTGGGAACACATTCAGCCTATGATTATCCATTAGCAGCCGAGCCTAATACAGTTAATTCCAGATGCTACCCAGCAGGTCTGAGACACAGGATAGGTAAAAGTAGATAAGTAAAAGAAGGCTTGTAGAGTGCTGGACATGCATGTGCCCACAGGCCTAGTGCCAACGCAAGTAGTCAGTGGGCCCATGGGAAAGGTGATAGTGGTGACAGGGTTTGACTTTGGGAGAGTCTCTGTCAGCTCTAGAAGAGGTTCGTAGTTTGGTTGAAAGTGAAGAAGAAAGGAAAGCTAGATGGGGGGCTCACAGAGAGGATAAGAGATTCCAAGTACACCTTGGTCAACCTCTACTCTCCAAATCCAAGACTGGGTTTACAAAGCCCTCAGGGTCTCCCGGATCCACAGGGAGGTCAGTCACCAGGCAGTGTCAGGAAAGGTGGATTTCTTCTTGCCCCTTCCAGCCCACTGCCCAGCAGTACCACTGTTCCTCCCCTCCATTCCCTCCCTGGGCAGAGAACTCACCCACAGTGGCCGCCATGCCTGGGGAGAAGCGGGCCTCACAGAGCCTCCGAAGGAAAGAGGTCTTCCCTACCGCAGAGTCGCCCACAAAGACAATCTTGAAGAGACGGTCTGGAGTAGAGGGAATGTTCTCTTCCTGTGGATGGCAGACAGTCTGACCACCTGTGGGGCATGGCCACTAGCCCCTGCTACTGCCAGATTTGCCCTTGACCATCCCTGCAGTAGACCACTGAGACCTCAGCACCAGGGAGGACACTCAACAGCTTCAGAATGTAGCTAGTGCTGGGCTTGGAGCCTGGGGTTCCTTGGAGAACAGCCACCACTCACATATAATGCATGCCTGGGACAAGCCTCTCAGGGACAAGCAGGTCAGCCTGGCTGATGGAGTTTGTAAATAAGTACTAAGAATGTGAAGTTCCCAGAGCTCTTGGGTCTTGAGAGCAGAGGCTTAGAGAGAAGGCAGAATCCTCAATGGGAGGGAAGGGCAAGGTGGTTCTTGAGAGAACAGAGAAAAAAGACTCAATAGGGTTGGATACTGTTGCTTTGAGTTGAAACATTCTTTCTAGGAGAAAGGAGGGAGGGAGGTTCCTAAGACTCAGGAAACTTAGAGGACTCCACCCAAAGGTTAGATAAATAGTAACAACTGGCAGGGAGGAGACTCTCTGGAGGAGCTGCCTTCAAGTTGTGCAAGGAACTCCAGAGATGCTTTTCCATGATGCTTGTAAGGAACCCCTAGTAAACTCATAGCTTCCTCGTTGGAATTGTTTCTTCGCCTCTGTCACTGGTGTCTCTGAGGTGAGAGATATTGTTCACATGCCCCTAGGGTAAGTCACCCAACAGGTGTGCAGCCTCTGGGTGGAATGGAGACCCTCTTGTCTCTTTGCACATGCCCTTGAGTCCCCTCCTCAGCTTCCATTGAGGCATGGTCACTTCCCTCTCTCTCAGATAGCCAGGTGGGGAATCTCCCTTTTCTATTCAGGAAAGTGGAGCATCCTTAGAGGCAACCAGCTACTGCTTGGTTTCACCAGTCTCAGAAGACAGAGCTGGAAATGGCTGGCACCCCAGCCTGGGACTGTGAGTCCCAAAATGGCTGAATTTGGTCTAGGGCACAAATCCAACAGAAGGTGGTCTAAGAGGCACCTCCTGCTGGTGGCCAGAAAGCTGTTTTCTCATCATGCCTCTCCTTCAGGCTTCACTCAGCACTGCTGGTCAGAGGATGAGGCTCTTTGGAGTGGGTTTAAAAGTGGATTTGGAGGGAATTAGCAACTGCGGTCAAGCAAACACTATAATGAAGCTAAGCTGATATTAGCACTACTTGAATTTCAGAACTGAGCCATTAACAGACTTTGGGGAAGAAATGCAGTATTCAGGGAGGAATTTAAGGTCAAGAATAGGCATTTAAGATACAATGAAAATACCAAAACACAATGCCCCACCCCATTTTCTTTAGACATGCAATAAATGGGGTACTGTGTACCTCCAATTGTTTGAGACAAATGTATACACCAATCTATATGTCCCAGGCTCAGGATGGAGATAGAAATGTGAAACCCAAGTGGAGATGGCAGAGGTGGTGGCTGTGGCCCTAATGGCAGAGGTGTTGCCTGGCCCCCAGCTCTGAGGTCACCTCCATGCTCCACCTGGGCAGAGTTTTGCTTCACAGGCATAAGCTCATAGACCCATGGACAGTCTGGCTTTGGGTGGCTTCACTCACAGAAGCTGTGACACCCTACTCAATGTGTGTGCCCTAAGCCTGCTATGCCCTCTGGGGGACAGTCCACCAGCCAAGTGACAGTGAGGTGGTGGCCTGCAAGGAGGGGCAGGGTAAAGTTAGCCTGGCTCTTACACTGGGACATACCCTATCACTCTCTCCTACAAGCTTACAAAAAGGGTTAAGGTGCAGCTCACAGGCAGAATGCTTGCCCAGCATGTGCAAGGCTCAGGTTTCTAGCCTCAGTACCACCAAACGAAACAAACAGACAAACAAGCAACTGAAGAACAAAACCCCACGCCCAAACCAGAAACCAAAAACCTTCAAATAAAAGTGATACATTCCGGGCTGATGAGATGGTTCAGTGGTAAGTGCACCTGCCGCCAAGCTTGTCAACCTAAGTTTGATCCCCAGGACCTGCATGGTGGAAGGAGAGAACTGATTCCTACAAGTTGTCTTCTGACCTCTACACATGCATCATATGTGTGGTACCCACACATATACACAAATAGATAAAATAAATATACTAAAAATTTTAAGTGATATATTGTAATTTTTAAACTTTGGAAATTCACAACTATGGGGGAAAAAGCAGTAATTCTTTATAATCTGAAATTGTCACTATTTATATTTTAGGCATTTTCCAGTTTTGTCTATAGAGATATGTAGGAATATGTTTTATTTAAGGGGATTTGAGAACTATATATAATTTTGTCTTATTTATCATAATTATTAAATCATAACACAAATTCTTCTGAGTCATTAAGGATTTTTTTGGAACTGTGATTTTTTTTAACAGGTATGTAATATTCTATAAAATCAGTGTAGTTTAACTTATGTCCCTGTGTTTGGATATTTTTCTGTGCCTTGATTCTTGACTTACTTCTGTGTCTGATTTTGGTTATTTCCTAAGGAAAATTTGCTAGAAGTAGACATGCTGGTTCAAAGGACAAAGCATTTAAGATCTTGATTTATACTACCAAATACCTTCTGGAAGGGTCGCCACCAGTTATGTCCCACCTTCCTCATGAGGTCTGCCTCACAGCAGCCTTCCACACATTGACCTTCCTTTATCCCGAGGCTGTAGTTCATCTCTTCCCAGCAGAATGGCAGCAGGGCTCCGTGGGGAGACACAGACGTGTGAAAGGAGGGAGGTTTACAGAATGTGCAGCCTCAGAAGTGTGTGCTAGACCCAACAGAGAGGCCTGTCGCCTGGGCATCTCCCATTTTTCTAGGTTTAGGGACAGGCCTATCAGACCACGTGGGCACAGCAACGCAGCGACAGGAAGGATGCGCCCCACCTTTACGCCTGTCACATGCTGGGATACTGACATACATCTTGGGATACTTGAGATCGTCCAAGATCGCTTGAGATCACCTCAAGTGAGTGTAGATCTGTGTACTGAAGGGATTCAGGGTCGGTTATAGAGGAGGAGGGGCTGCCCAATCCCTCATGGCCCAGTACTTGAAACTTCTCAGGAATGAGATGCCTGCATGAATCTGAATCCCTGCCAAGAATAACCTCAGCTGAGAGGTACCTGTCCTGGCATGATTGCTAACATAGCCGCAGCGTAAAGATCAGGGGTGACGGAAGCGCTGCCGGTGCACAGGGAGACACACTGCGTCACGTTTCTAGAGCTGTTTTGGAAGGTCCGGCGGAGATCAGACGGTGGGTGTTTCAAGGTTTGAGTCACAAACCAAAGAGGAACAAAGTGAGTTCCACAGAGTCTTCCCCTGTATCCATGCAGAACTGAGCAGGAAGATCTGTGTGTGGAGGGATGTGCTGAAGGACACCAGAGAATAAAGGGGGCTTAACTGATTGAGACCAAGAGAAAGATAATGTCACTCACTTCTCAAGTGACAAAGAGCAGCTTGGAAAGACGTCACACCTTATGCGAAGAGCATCCAAAGGCTCTGAATTCAGTAAGAGCTCAGTAAATGCTTTGGATGTGAGTTAGAAGAGAGTGTTCAAGTATAAGGGACTGGAAGGCACAAGCAGAATTTACAGAGACCACTGAGTTTCTTCCTAAGATGCTTAGCTGGGGTAGGGGAAGGTGGCTTTTGGGACACACAGATGTGATGAATTCCCAAGCCACTGCAGTTGGCCTCCTGAGTGTTCCTTGGGCCTCCCAGGCTCAACCACAGTTGTAATACCCAGGCCTTACCTTACCAAGGGCTTCTTTCCCCACAGGCTGCCCTCTGGGGGACGTGGGGATGAGTCCGGATGAGGCTGGGGCTGCCTGGCTTTGCCCTTCTGCCCTCTGGTCAGAGACGTCCTCCTCTTCTCGGCATTGGCTCAGCGGTTGCCCAAAGCCACCCTCCAGGAGCTGGGGCAGGGGGTCTTCCTCAATGGAGATGATTCTGCGGAGTGCTCGCTGGGGTGGACCCCCATTCCCTGGCTCCCCAGTTCCTGGTTCATCCTCTGTCAGGGGATATGCACTGAGGCCCAGAGAGCTTCTCCTTCTTATGGTGTCAAACACCTCTTCCTCCTCCTCTGACTGGCTGTTGGGATGGGGAAGGAAGATGAGTGGGAAAAATCACAGAATGTCAATGTGGAAGTGGAAAGCTGCTTGACTCCTCTTGAGATGAGAGCTAAGGGGAAGACACACCTGGGCAGGAGAGGGAGCCAGGGAAGGAGGGGAAAATGGAAGCCCTAGCATTCAGCTCGTGCTTTGGACACCCTTATACCAAGGACTGCCTGCTGCTGCCGCTATTGCCAGGGAAGATGCTGATGAAAATTACTAATACTGACCAAATACACAGGCTGGACTTTGTGGAGGACCAAAACAATAAATGACACAAATAGTTTTCCAAACTAGAACTATTGTAGGAAGGAGGTAGTGAAGGCTTGGAAATGCAGCCCTCTGAATGAACCATCAGGTGATCGGGCTCTGCTCCCAGCACCAACCCTTATTAACTCTATGTCTTCATATAAGGACGTTGACTCCTCATGCCGCAGGTCAGTTCTCTTACCACAAAACATGGCCCATTGTCACAGATGAGACAATGCATGAGAGAGAGATGTTCATACAGGGCACACCCACATGGTGCACACCCACATAGGCACACACACACACAAGCATCCCTCAGCAGTGTGGGAGTACTAGTGTTTCTATGAGGAAAACCTCCTCTGACCCATGGAAGATGGCTGGCTCAGAAGCAGTCCCTTGAGAATAAGGTTTGGGTCAGAGGCACATCCACACACACCCCCTTTCTCTTCCTTTCTGTGTCCCTGGAAGTCAGGGGCAGGAGCAGGAAGCCTCTAAGATCTCGGTGCATATTTCCATTTGAATACTAAGAACAAAGAAAGCATTGGGAAGTAAAGGGAACTGGGCAGTAGGGGCATAGCTTGGAAGCACAGCCTGTGTTTTCAGTCCTCACAGGTTTCCAGAGCACTGGAGTTCCTTCTCAGTCTAAGTGAAATGAGATGAGCAAATCTCAAAAGGGGGCATATGTGTGATAGGGAAAAACTTATGAACACACACACACACACACACACGAAAAGGAATGGGGGGAGCATCAAGATGACAAGGTCAAAGGAGAAAGTGAGGGACACAGAATGTGCAAAACAAGAGAAACAGTATTCGCCTTGTCCCTGGCTTCCATTTATTACTCTTAGGCTAACAGTAGGAAGAAAAAGAAAACCCAGGTGGGACCTATTGCTGTTAACAGGTCAGCTGCAGTTCTGAATGACAAATGAAGACACGGTGTTTACTCACAACAGTAAGTAAACTGGTTTGGATAGAAATAAGACATTTACATCAACTCAAGCATCTTTCCCTCCGCTTATAAAATCACAGCTCTACTGAGTTTTCAACACGTTTCCTACATATGTTGTGAAGCCTATTAGCAGTGATCAGATTCAGAACACAGTATTCCTATCCATCCATTCTTGCTCTGCTTTTACACGCAGCATGAGCAGTTATG
>NW_008360324.1:5289487-5364741 GCF_000622305.1 Nannospalax galili | reverse complement strand
ACACACACACACACACACACACACACACACACACTCCACATGTTTCTCCAGAGGCTTTGCAGCTAGAAAAGAAATAGTTGTCATTTAAGCAGGCCCTAAAGTGAAGCATTTCTTGGTAAAAAGCTTTTTATTTGGGAATGTCTCAAGCACTGTTGACTTTCAGTAATGGTTTCTGCCTGGAGAGTCTAAGTTCATTTCGGTTTTGCCACCAAATGCTTTCTGCCAGCAGTAGAGAAAGTGGCTGTATCTGCCAAAATCTATACCGGAATTCAGAGTGCACAATTTGTTGCTTAGTGGGTTATTTTCTGTCTCTTCTGCTCGACTGCAAGTCCATGAAACAGAGAAGGATCTATTGTGCACACCACTGCATATCCAGGCCACGGCTCGGTACCTCGTGCATAGTGGCCACTCGATATGTATCTATTAAATGAGGATTATGTAGTGGAGAGTCATAGTGGGACCCATGTCTAATTTATCTTTGGAACCTTCACAGAACTTGAAAAAGTAGGTAATCAGTAAATGCCTGTTGAATCACTCAACTGATGAATATGTTGAGTTCTAAGAAACCAACAGGCCACCTACCATTGTAGAAATTTGGCTCCCAAATTGTACCTCATTACTGAGATACTGAGAGAGTGAATTCATGATGTTCAGAGCCCAGAGCTTCCCTGATGAGCTGATTTACATCCCCAAAGTCACTTTCCCTTTACAAATTTTTTCAGCTCCTGCTTGCAGCCTTCAGGGTTTCCTATGTGTGCAAGCACCCCCCCATTCTGATCGTTGTGGGTTTAGCTTACTTCTCTCTGTGACTATCCATATGGATGAAGTATCTACTCAAAAGAGGAGGGGGAAGGGGACTGGCTAGTCTGTATGAATGCCAATCCTTTAAGCACTCAAAACTCAATTCATGCACTGTCCAGCAGCAAAAAACCATGTTCTTTGAGTAAGTTAAATGTGAGTCATTGGAACTGCCAATCGCAAGACCAAATCTCATCTCTAAAAGATTTCAGCGAGTGGGGACTACATATGACATTTTAATTAAGTTCATAATCAATATAACCACATTCTAGGAAAACCAAGCGTTTAGCAGAAACAGAATACTGGCCAGCCACACCATCCATCAGTCCCTTGGCCCTCTCTTCCTTCTCCTCCCCCTCTTCACCTTTCTCCTCTTCCTCATCTTCCTCCTCCACCTCCTTCACCTACCTCCTTTCTTCTCTTCTTCCCCTCTTCCTCCTCTTCTTTCTCCCTCTCCTCCTGAATTCATTTACAGCACACTTCAGGCCTTCTCTGAGGCCTAGACCAGGGCAGGGTGGCCTCAGAGACTGTCCTAGACCATTGCTCTGTATAGTCTCCTTGCAGCGTGGATGCCATAGCAGAGAGGACCACATCCTTCAAGATTCAAGGCAAATGAGTGTGTCTGACCTCAGCCTTCCCACTAGGGCCACATCCCAAAGGACCATTAATTGTAGGCCGAGAGCTAGCTCCCAAGAGATGGAGATGAATGAATGGAAGAATGGGGAGTGGCAACTTACCTCCTGAGCATCCCTCTGCCATCCACATATTTGCCGATTACAGAGCCAGATCTCTGCTTCCAACTTGCCTTGGAAGCAGCTGTGTTTGCCTTGGTTACTTTATCTTTCTGCAGAAACACAATGTGCCCTAAGATCCATGCCGCCTTCACTGAGCAGAAATGAGGCAAGGCTCTAGACAGGGCTCTAAAGTGGACAAGTAGGTCTGGTCTCTCTATTCACAGTCACTCGCCGTGCTGTTTTGCCATTGCCGCCCCCCCCACTCACTGGAAGGCTTCCATGTCCTTTCTAATAATCCAACCAAAGGAACCAATACAAATATAGTGCCTGGGGCCTCTTGTGTTATTCTTTGCAAGAATGCTGATAATTTGCAAGAGGTCAAAGAAGAGGACATAGATATTTAATGCATAGGAAAATCCTCACAGCATGAAAAGCTTCTTTAAGCTTTAAATCACTTTAAGTCACATACTTCTTTGTAGTTTAAATCCCCTCTATCTCTAGGCCCCTGAGTTATGAGATAAGGGCCAGCCTAGAAGGTCAGTTAGCCCAGGGTACTGTCCATCATTCCCACACCAGCCTAAGCTATCTCAGGTCATCTGTGGAATCAGGGCTCAGAACCTTCGCCCTGGTCCCAGAAGAGATGTCTTCCAGGAGATGAGGGGGAGTCGATCAGAGAAAGAGTTCCTCATTAATCAGCCATCCCCTGCTTCCAGAGGACCCATAATGAGAGGAGGAGGAGCTGCTGTGTTCCCAGCACCGCGCGGGCATGGCTTTAATGATTTGAGGAGAATCTTTGATTATTATTCAGTATCAACGGGACTTTATCTCCTTTTCTTTGATTCCTCACTGGTGTTCTTCACTCCCCATCCCCTTTAAAACAGAATGAGTTTGGCAGGTAAAGAGAGGTGAGGGGAAAGGGATTAGGATGACATTTGGTTGGAGGTTAAAAAAAAAATCAGTGATGAGGGGCTGGAGAGATGGCTCAGCAGTTAAGAGCACTGACTGCTCTTGCAGAGGTCCCAGGTTCAATTCCCAGCACCCACATGGCAGCTATAAACCATCCTTAACTCCAGTTCCAGGGGAATCTGACACCCTCTTCTGACTTCCACGGCATTGCACAGGTGCACTCACACATGTGCAGGCAATATACTCATACACATAAAATAAAAACAATAAAATATTTTTTAAAATCTGTTATTCTTCTAATTATAACCATTACCATCACCAAACAAACATGTATAAGCTTAAAACTTGCTTTCATAACATACACAGGTGGGTGGACGGCTGAGATGTTTGCCACTGGTTGGTGACATCAAACAAATGGTGGCGTAACAAGGTCCCTCAAGATGGCAGCATAAACCAGGCTGAGCCTAATTCAGGGCATGCTAACTCTCTGAGGCTGACCATATTTAGGTTACTGCTCAGCCAAGGCGGTAGCACACATCACTCTATTTCCAAGATTTTTTTTTCTCTCTCAAAAGTCTTACAATCTGGATGAACCAGGACAGGAATTACTTTTCCTCATGTGACAGATGGGATTGTAAACCATAGAGGCTAATGCCTTGCCCAGGGACACGTAAGTTCATGACATGATAATCTTATAATTAAGAGGTCACATGAGTCAAACCTGTCCCCATTTTTTTCTCCCCTTAAGATCATCCTATGGCTCCTATGTAAAGGAGAAGATGAGGAAGAGTGTGGAGAACCCCAAATTCTCTTTAGTGTGTCCCACAGTGAAGTCCTGTACATGTGCTGTTTGAGAAAATCTATAGCACAATACTCAGATACAGGAGAAGAGGGGTCTATGTAGGGTAGAAAAAAAAAAGTTCATAAAATCAGCTATGTAAATCATGACATGTGCTATTTAACATTGCTCCCTGACAGTGTAAAGATGTAAAATTTTGATCCAGAGATAGGAAAATTTAAATGAAACAACAAAATGAGCATTTTGACATCAAGCGATAATGACATTTTAACTGCACCATCTCATGGATGGAACTATCACTTCACTTCTGCACCCAAGAAATGTGCATCCCCCTCCCAATATTTGAGTCTGATTGTGCCAAGAGGAAGGTGTTTTCCTTCATGGAAAATCCACAGGCCGTTACCTAGCTGTAGCTTTCATTTTTACTTTTTGTCTTCACTGTGCCCACACAGAGCGGTCCAAGCACAACTCTAAGTGTCAGGACTGTTTGGAGCTGATTGTCACCACTGGACCCCTCTGACCCCGGTCCCAAAGAAGCACTGGTCAGTTACCTGAAAGCTTATATCTCGTTCATCCCGAAGGTGTTTGTTTCTTTCCCTGTGGATAGTAAAAGGAAGTGCTTCAAACACAGAATCTGCAGTTGACAGATCCACTGGCATCCAATTAGTCAGTCAGATAGGTGTAAGGGAAAGCCTCCTACGGAAGGTCCAAGGATGGAGTAGACTCGCTTTCTTTAGGTATGTGGCTAAGGACAGAGGAAAGTTCCTGCGTAAATCAGCTCAGAGGCAGGGGGAGAAGACTGAATGGTCTTGTGACACATATTGCCCTCTGGGAGCACTTAGGGGGTGGGGATGGGGGGGCGTGTCTCCCTGTGGGTTGCTACTGGTCCCTTTCTCTGATAGGTTCCTTCATTTCTGCATCCATGTGTTTGCTCACAGACCTCCTGGAACACATTATTGCTTGACAAATGTTGTTCAGTGTCAGGGACTCCACGCTGAACAGACACAAAGTTCTGGTCTCAGGGAGCTTATGTGTTAGTCAGGGGATGAGTGCTATTGAAAACTAAAGCAGGGAAGTAGGAAAAGAAAAGCTAGGGAGTGCAGGCATTTGAAGTCAAGTAAGCATGGAAAGCCTGGCTGGTGAGGGAATATCTGAGCAGACCTGAGGGAGGGAAGGGGAGCTGGGTAGCTATGGGGGTGGGGGTGTACTATGTGTGGAAGAAACAGAAAGGAGGGCTATGTGGTACTCAAAGAGATGAGGTCAAACAACAATAAATGGGATGGGTCAGGACCTGCCCATTCATAGCCTCATGGGCTACAGTAAGAACTTTGATTCATTCAGTCCAAATGAGACATGAAACTATAGGGGCCATTGGTGGGGTGGGGTAGAATGAGTGGCAGAGTGTGCCAAGGTCTGATTCAGCGTTGAAAGGATCCCCCTGGAACTCCTGCTAAGAATAAATTGCCAGAGACAAAGGTGGGGCCCTGAGAATGAATAGATATTTTTTAAGAGATAGCGATTGTTGGTGACCTAAGTGACTGATCTGACAGAACTGTTGGGTTGGGGAGAAAGCTGGGATGGCGCATGGAGAAGGGGAAGACAGAGATGCAGAATGAGAGAGTCAACAGATGTTCTTAAACTTTGTTGTGAATGGGTTGGAAGTCATGGGAGGCAGCTGGATGGAGATGGGACAAGAGAAGTTAGGTAGGAAATACTACGGTACATCTGTAGATCTCTCCAGAAGAGAGATGTAACCATGGAGAAGGGCGACTCCAAGCACTGGAACAGTCCTTGAGAAAGCAAAAGCAGACCTGAAGGAGGGGAGGGAAGTTTGTGAACCATGGTTGGTGACAGGGATGATGCGACGATAGCTTTTGTTAGAAGCACAGGGGTGGGGGGCTCACCCACCACATCCATGGAATCAAAGACATGGGCACTGGCCACAGAGAGTTGCCATTCTGGCCATCTCTGTGTGCACTGGTGACAGAGCAAGCAAGTTAGTTCTGTGTGCTTATTCTGGCCATCTCTGAAGTGGGAGGAGGGGAGGGAAGTTTGTGAACCATGGTTGGTGACAGGGATGATGCGACGATAGCTTTTGTTAGAAGCACAGGGGTGGGGGGCTCACCCACCACATCCATGGAATCAAAGACATGGGCACTGGCCACAGAGAGTTGCCATTCTGGCCATCTCTGTGTGCACTGGTGACAGAGCAAGCAAGTTCTGTGTGCTTATTCTGGCCATCTCTGAAGTGGGAACACATGCAGATGGTGGGAATGAATGAGTAAAGTGGGTAAGTGAGCAGACTGGGGGTGTGGAGTGCCTGTGGGATTCAGTAAACACAAATGGCTGCAAGATTCTTTCATTAATGCAAGAGGGTAGAAGGAGGGGCCAGGTAGGATTCTGTAACAATGTGGGCTAGCGGCCTGTGACCCAATCTATACTTTTGAAGGGGAAGGACAGGCTCAGCAGTGGTTAGGCACCAATAATCATAGTGCAGGGTGTTGCCATAATATACTGGGTATAACTAGGTCAGGCACTCTGCTGCGTACATAGTGAGCCATGGGATTCGATTTCAGGCAGGCCCCTGGTTGAAATGTTCCCATTCTTGAAAACACTGACCAACAATATGTGATCTGCAGGTGGCCAAGGGTGGAGTGTGGAGGGAAAACTCTAAGAGTGGTGAAGTGAATGTCTCATGTCAGAAGGACCCTCATGCTGGGTGGGCAGCAAGTTGGCAGTCTTGAACCTGAGTGAGAATTCCGTGGACCTGGGAAGTCACCCCTTTATGGCAAAGTATGCTGTGTAGTTTCCTCTCTGGATGGGAGTATCAGAAGCAGTTAAAGAGATGCTACACTGTACGTGTCCAGACGACCCCCTGCTGAGATTTCCATTCACACATACCATCCAGTTCTCCAGAGAGCCCATGAGTTATGGAGGAGACGCATCAGGACAACTGCTTGAGTCACTTACCTGAGTTACATCAGACAACTAGGGGCAGTGCCCGGTCTTGAACCAAATCTTGCTGCAGACCATATGTTCCTAACCCAAGGCTCTGGAACTGTTTCACTTGCCATGACCTGTGCTAGGACAGCAGCCCTCCTCCTGTGTCACACTCCAGTGTTCCTAACCCAAGGCTCTGGAACTGTTTCACTTGCCATGACCTGTGCTAGACAGCAGCCCTCCTCCTGTGTCACACTCCAGCCATGGTCATGGTCTCACCAACCCCCTACATTCTGATGTCACACACCCCCAACTCCCCCCCATTCTCTCTCTCCTAGATTCTTGGTGATTTCACTGATGGGAAAATCTGCCATGCCCTTTCCCTCATCCTAGCTTAAGCTCAGTAACCACACCATGGCACAGACAGAGCTCAGGCCTGTGCATCTGCACAGATGCTAGCCTCTAAGAAGATGGTCCCCCCGGCCATTCATGGAACGCTGTCTTGCCCATGTTTTCCTACTTACTCTCTTTGGATCTGCCCTTCCATTTGCATTTTCCTAAGTACAACAGAAGAAAGCCAAACCTTGTCTTTGTACATCTTGTTCTATTCCTACAGCCTTCCTAAGAGTACAACAGGCCTTCTCGCCAGTGGACTTGCCCAACCTAGAACTCCTTCTGCCGCCCTTCCTGGAGATGCCTGGCTCGTCTCATTCTGAGCACAGCACATCTTAAACAGTGGTGGCTCTTTCAATCCGGTACCACCAAAGATACCAGATACTGATTTCACCTCGCTGTCACAACACCAGACACGAGACCTTTCATAACACACTCGGAAGTGATTCAAAACCACTTGTACTTTAAGGAGGAGGGCCTGCAGCCCTCTGTCACCACGGTTCCCCAAGATGCCATGGAGCAGGCAGTGGGAACAGCTGTGGAAATGTCACAGGCAGAACCAGCACCTTCCCCTTCTGATTTTGCTTTTGTTTGTATGTTCCAGGCCAGTGAATTTGAGTTTATTTCAGTGGGTTTTAGAAGGCCAAAGAAACTTCTTCCTTGGCCCTGTTTGTGACTGATTTACTCATTCCGTGGCTGAGGTAAAATAGTCAGCCAGACATGGATTTCAGTTCTGCATCACTTGTGGCAAATGACTTTGTTTCTCTAATATCAACTTTCTCTCAGTTAACTCGGCATTCACCACTACTGGACGACTCAATACTTTTGGTAAAAGTAGAATTGTATACTCAGCAGAGAGTAAGTTGCCCCATTCAGTTCTACTCCTTTGCTTGAGCAAAGACCATGACCCATACCAGAAGAACATATGGATGAGGCAGAGCCTGACATAAAGAGGAACAAACTGTAGAGGGAGGTGGGCACCTGTATAAATAACCCAATGTCCTCTAGCAGGTGGTACTCAGAAGTCCAAACCATGCACTGGGGATGAGGGGAATGTGGGCACACTCAGCATCAGTGTCGCTCCAGTATGCAGGCTGGGAGTGACTCCCTGACCAGTCAGTCTTTCCAACTCAAGCACCTGGGATGCATTGACTTACCTTAGGAAATCAAGCTGCTTCAGGAGGCTGGACTTCTCCCGCTGTAGACTCTCTGTCACTCTGTATACTTCCCTGGGTGAGGGGGAGACAAAGCAGGTGGGTGATGATGGCCATGGGGAGATGGGCAGGGGACAGGGGAAGGAGGATCTCAGCTACCATCCTACTGGAAACCAGCAGGGTTGTCAGACATCCTTTCACAAAAGGAAAGAAGGAAAGGAAGGGTGGAAGGGAGAGAGGGAGAGAAGGAGGGAGGGAGGGAAGAGGGGAGGAGGGAGGGAGGGAGGAATGAAGCAAAAGTGGGCAGAAGTGGGAAACCTGATTAACTCCACAGTTCCCTCATCTTTGCCTCTTTCTCCAAACCTCAGAGCAGAAGCTAAATGGTTCCTCAGTCTTACCATAAAGGATCCAGAGTTCGCCATCTCCACAGCACAACAGGCTCTGCTGGGGGGCATCCAGCAGCCTGATCAATCTGTCACCTTAGTCATCCTTCTGCCACCCCACAGTGTCATCATGGAGGAGTTAACAACAGCACCAGCCTGGGGACCCTCTGCCAAGTGCCTAACAATGCCTCCTTCAGAGGTATCTGTGTTCTTTCCTTTTTCCTCCTTTATAGAAAAATTGCAAAGTCACTGGGCTACCATAACTGAATCAAATTCTAAGTTCAGTTCAGACAATCCTAATTAAGAAACACAACTTTGCTGGCTCCTGCAGAGCTGCAAATTCCTCACATTTTATTACCAATTATATTTAATTTCAACTTAAGGGAAAAGAATGCATTTCCCATTATCTACACTGGGTCCCCAAGCCCCTGTGTAGGACTCTGCTCTGATTAGCAAGCCACAGGCAGCCCTGCCTGTTCCTGTCTGGGCTCTGGTTGCTGACAGGTCTGTAACCAGCTGTGTGGTTCTCCTGCCCAGCCCCTGCTCAGCCCCTGCTCCTGTCCCCCGTTGAAGACAAGCCGCTCACTGGAGAGCCAAGGTCTGCATCTTCAGTGTTTGACTGAAAAACCTACGTCTCAAGGCCTTTGGGTGTTCTCTGGCCCTGTGTACAGGACCAGGAAACACAAAAACAGACGCATATGTGTGTGGCATACTTACTCAAATGCATGTTTATCTGTTTTTTGTCTAGTCAACACATATCTGTGGTGATACATGTACATATATATGTATGCATATTTAGATGTATCTGATTACATATCTTTTTGTGTTAACTGCAGGACTTTTTTTTATTTTTTTGAGACAGGGTCTCCTTGTAGCCACAGTGGGCCTGGAACTCACTGTGTAGACCAGGCTAACCTAGATCTCACAGAGCTACATACTGGGATTAAAGGCATAGGTCACCATGCCCAGCTCAAAGGGCATTTTGCATCAAAGTCACTTGGCTATTTGACTGACTTTTCAAGTCCCTCTGATCTGGGGGACCTGCCTCTCCCTGGGTGATAGACCAGGAAGGAAGGGATCTGATGGGTTTTGTTGTAGTGGTTGGTGGGAGGTTTGTAGTTCCCCTCAGGGAAATAGATGAGCTATGGAACATTCTCAAATACACTGTCGAATGAAAAATTGCAAAAGGAAAAGTGAACAGTGTGTCTGGATTATTGCTGTTTAGGAAATGAAAGTGTGTGTGTGTGTGTGTGTGTGTGTGTGCATTTGTGTGTGGATGTGTGTGTACATATACATGTGTATGCACGTGGGCATGTGTTTGCACATGAACAGCAGACTCTAGAAGGATTCACAGGAAGCTGGGGCTGGTAGCTTCTGAGTGACAGGAGACAGGGGTCACAGGAAGAGCCAGACCCCTTTTGCAGAGCTATCCTTTAGCTCCTTGTCATAGACTACATCTTCAAAATAAGAGTTAATTAAAAATAAGCACAGAGGCTTTGCTTTTCAGCTGACCTTCATTTTTATGTTATCTTGCTGCCTGGGAGCTCTTTTATCTCATTTTAAAATCTAGTTTTCCTACCTTCAGCGTCTTCAGAGAATAGGAAAATTAATTTTGTCTGTTTGGAATTCTTGCTGATAAGTGATTGAGTCTGTTTACCTCCCATCTCCGCCCTCTCCCCTCCCATCAGTTTTGAAGCATCATTGCATCGAGAGACACTTGCCAGGGACACAGAGGAAAACCAGCAGCAGAAGGCTATGGTCCTATTCTGGCCCTATGTGACACCTCTCTGGGCCTCTGTTTCTTCCTAAGTAAGAAATAAAGGCAGTGGATTGGAGTTTTATGGTGCTGTCAGTGGTGTTGGTCTGAAACTCTTCTCCAGAGAACATTCAGGGCTCTTCCTGGGCATCATCCCTGGCCTCCCTGGGTGGGAGGGCTGTCTTGAGTCCACTATAGTTCGACAAGATGCTCCAAGCTCTCCCAAACAGGTCTCCTATTTCTCTCTTCCTCCTCACCCTCTTCCCTCCGTCTTTTCAGGGATTGCATTTCTGGCTTGGTTAATTAACGTAAGACTTTCAAAGGCTTCTGATCCCCACGCTGTGTTAGTTTCCATTCCCTGCCTTAATGTTTCTGCCTTCAGATGTTTGCGGCTTTGAGAGCTTGATTGGATTTGAAGCGTGAAGCACCTGAATCCCAATTTTGTCTGTAAAGTCAAGTATCTGTGCCTTGTTGCCTGCTCTCAGTGAGGGGGAACTGAGTCTGTCTGTTTATAATGAAATACGTGGTAGTCCTGCCTGGCCATCCAAGCACCTGGATGGGAGTTGGGCTTTGTTCTAAGCCAGCTACTTGAGGGTCATTTATTTGTTTTACAACTAGAGATATCTTACTAGGGTGAAACTCTCAAACACATTTCCTCCTCCTTACAGGCAGTCATCCCAAAGGAAGGGACTCCACATGGCAGTGGAACATCTGGAACGTTTTGGCTGCAGTCTATGTACTAGAATCTTGCTGTCACATACGCAGAGGAGGGCTTTCACCTGGTTGTGAACCCTGGTTGATCCTAGTGTCCCTTGCTGGGAAATCAGACCTCTGGTGCTCCCTGATGCTTTTTTAAGCTCAGGCACACAATGACCCCGCTGGAGCAAAGAGCACATGAGTGAATGAAGGGAGGTGGGGTCTCTCTGTGCAGGTGTGCCTGGCTCCTATTCTCTGGGTTGTCAGCAACATGTATTAGCACTTAGCATACAGGACTTTGCTAGCCTTATTTATCCATCAGAGATGATGATCACAGCACCAGCCACTTAAGGACACAGCATGATGAACAAGGGTGAGAGCAAGTGAGGCATGCTTATGGTACTTAGCACGGAATCATTTGCAGTAAGTGTTTTTCAGGTGAGGAAGTCAATGATATGTGGATAAATGAATGGCTAAGGAGCTGGAGAGATGGCTCAGAAGTTAAGAACACTGACTGCTCTTGCAGAAGACCTTGGTTCAAATTCAAGCATCCACACGGTGGCCAACAACCATCAGTAACTTCAGTTTCAGGGGCTCTGTCACCCTCTTCTGTCCTCTGTGGGCACTGTATAACATGAGTGCACTTACACATGTGTAGCTATAACACTCATACATACAAAAATAATAGAATGGCTAAATAAACAAGTGAGGCCCTGAGCCCTGAGCTCAGAGTCTTTTGCTCAAACACCTGATGCTTCAAAGCTCAATGACTGCCCTTCAGCCACAGGTGCCTCTGCCTAGCTGGCTCATCCCAGTGACCAGAGGGACACCAAGAACAGTACAAGTGACACACAGAAGTCAGGCCCTGAGAGGTGTGGGGTTTCCTCATGGGCTTATATAGTCTGCTCAGAGTAACATGCTGGACAAAATGGCCAGGGCTGGGGTGACAGTTCCAGGGCTCTGCCACATATCAGTCACATGATCTGCTGACCTCAAAAGCCTCTCTACTCTCATCCATCTGAAGCTCTAGTTCCCTAGTCTACCACAGGCACCCAAGACCTACCTGCTCTCTTGGCCTTTTCCCAGGCTGCCTCCTACATGGGTAGAATAGCAAGTCTTTCTAATTGCATAACAAATTTCCCAAGACAGGAGACCAGGGCTACTTCTTGTCAACCCCAAGTCATGCCTAGCCCAGCAGTGCTTTGCTTAGTAGTCTCAGAATTCTTGAAGAGGGTTAGATGTCTCAGGGAGCATCAGGAAGGGAGGTGACGTTCATGCCTGTAATCCAAGTACTCAGGAGGTTGAAGCAAGGAGGGAGTTCAAGGCCAGCCTGGGCTACATAGTGAGGCACTGTTGAAGAAAGGAAAGGAGAGGGAAGGAGAGAGGGAAGAGTCTCAGGGAGCAAGGAGCCCAACTCTGCATTTCATAGGCCAGGAGACAAGTCTCTGGGAGGGGACCTCCTCATAGGAAGCAGGAGGCAAAGCACCCTGCAGTGACTAGGACTCACATCTCTTTCTCCTGCTGCAGTTCCTGGGCCTCTTGTTGGAGGCTCTCCAACTGCTCCTGGGTTTCCTGGAGCTCTCTGGAGGTGCGCTCTAGCTCCCGGGCCAGCTCCTGGTTGGTGAGTCTCAGCTTGGTGTTCTCAGCCTTGGTTTCGTGCTTGTCGTTATGCAGAGCTGTGCACTGGCCTTCCAACTGCAAAAGAAGTGGGGGAGAGAGGACTGATGATGATGATCGGAGTGGGAACTGTCACTGCCCCACAACCCACTGCCCTCAAACTTGCTCCTTCCCTCCCAGGAGGAACTTCTACAGGGAGGAGGGACTTTCACAAGTCATCCCATTCCTTCTATCTCCACATGGGGCTGTTAGATAGGCCTGGGATGGTCTCATGCCATAGGATACTAGCGATGGAAATTTCAGTCTGTATCTCCCCTCCCAAAGACGCATGGGCTTGAGACTTCATCTAAGTCCTTTTTGTCGTCCAAGGCAATTTCTTTGCCTCAGTCTTCAATGGGAACAGAGAAGAGCTAAGTGGCAGTTTTCATAAAGCCACCCACCCTTCTTTAGGGTGCATGCTGATAGGAACTTTATTTATTCAATTTTTCTTCTTCCCTCAGCTACAGGAGCCCAATTCCCTTCAACTAAAAGAATGTTTTGTTTGGCTGCCATAGTCCCTGAAAATTCAGAGGGAAAAACTAAACCAGGTCAAACTGATCCTGTGTCTTTTCTTGTGTCCCTAAAGCAACTTAAAAATGTGCATTTTGATAACTTCAGCTTTTCTTGGCTGGTGACTAGGCTTTGTAGGTCTTCGAAGCCCCACCAGAGGAAGACTCACACCAGGCAAATAGATCATAATAAATGTGGTTAATGAATGTGGCCAGTGAGGGGAGGAAGGTGTTGAGTCCCTCAAGAGGCTCTGGTGTGGTCAGGCAACCATGTGATACTTAAATAGAGTGGCAATCGTTCATTTGAGGGATAAATATAATTGCTAAGAACTTAATGCTTAACAGTGAGGAGCTGAAGGAGGAGCAAGACAAGGCACAACTGTAAATGGAGAATGGGAACATGGCTGGAAGATGTCAGAGTTCAAATCTTGCTGTGGAAAAGAGAGAAGTCCAGACTGAAAGGTCAGTAATCATCATCAGCACCATCACCATCATCACCACCACCATCATCATCATCACCATCACACCATCATCATCACCATCATCATCATCATCACCACCACCATCATAATCATCATCTCATCATCATCATCACCATCACATTATCATCATCACCACCATCACCATCATCATCACCACCACCATCACCACATCATCATCATCATCACCATCACCATCACCACCATCATCATCATCATCACCATCACATTATCATCATCACCATCATACCATCACCATCACCATATCATCACCATCATCACCACCATCACCACTATCACCACCATCATCATCACCACCACACCATCATCACCACCATCACCATCATCACCATCATCACCATCATCATCATCATTACCATCACATTATCATCATCACCATCACATTATCATCATCACCACCACACCATCATCACCACCATCATCATCATCATCACCATCACACCATCATCATCACCATCATCACCATCATCATCACCACCACCATCACCACCATCATCATCATCATCACCATCACCATCACCACCACCATCATCATCATCACCATCACATTATCATCATCACCACCACACCATCATCACCACCATCACCATCATCACCATCATCACCATCATCATCACCATCATCACCATCATCATCACCATCATCACCATCATCATCACCATCATCACCATCATCATCACCATCATCACCATCATCATCACCATCATCACCATCATCATCACCATCATCACCATCATCATCACCATCATCACCATCATCATCACCATCATCACCATCATCATCACCATCATCACCATCATCATCACCATCATCACCATCATCATCACCATCATCACCATCATCATCACCATCATCACCATCATCATCACCATCATCACCATCATCATCACCATCATCACCATCATCATCACCATCATCACCATCATCATCACCATCATCACCATCATCATCACCATCATCACCATCATCATCACCATCATCACCATCATCATCACCATCATCACCATCATCATCACCATCATCACCATCATCATCACCATCATCACCATCATCATCACCATCATCACCATCATCATCGTCACCACCATCATCATCATCACCATAATCACCACCATCACCATCACCACTATCAGCACCATCACCATCATCATCATCACCATCATCACCACTATCACCACCATCACCATCATCACCATCACCATCATCACCATCACATCATCATCACCATCATCATCATCATCACCATCACACCATCATCACCATCATCATCACCATCATCACCATCATCATCACCATCATCACCACTATCACCACCATCACCATCATCATCATCACAACACCATCATCACCATCATCATCATCATCACCACCATCACCATCATTACCATAATCACCACCATCACCATCATCATCATCACCACAACACCATCATCACCACTATCACCACCATCACCATCATCATCATCATCACCATCATCACCATCACTATCATCATCACCATCACCACTACCATCAGTAGCAGCAGCAGCAGCAGCAGCAGCAGCATCCCCAGCCTGAGCAAGAGTGTCTTCAAGCTTGTTTTCTTATGTTCCAAAGGAAGCAATGTGTTTGGGTCTGTCCAGGGCTAGATTTCTTCCTGAACCAGGCAAAATGAAACTTGAGGCCTGTGCCACCCTGGCCTGTCTCCCATGAGCCCTTGCTCTGCTGAGGAGGCTGGAGAGTACAAAGTTTACCCTGGTAACCAATCTTCCTGGCACTGTAAGCCAGGTGTCCCCAGCCCCAGCACTGACCACTGCCTTACAGAGCATACCCAACAGCCTGTTTCCCTAGTCAGGCAGCAAGAGGAGTGGTTGGTGTTTGCACCCAGCCTGCAGGTCTATGTCACCAGGAAGCCATGACCCCATCCAGACATGTGGTCAGTTATTTGATGAACCCCTTCCAGCTTGGGGTGTCCATGGCTACATTAGAGGGAGAAACATGTCTGCACCACCCCTAAAATACCAGTTTCTCTGGGCTCTCCATTCCCTCCTTCCTTTGACAGGGTGCTGGAATCAGGTCCAAGTTCTAACATTTAGGGAAGTTGTTGGGTACAATGATGTGAAATTGTCTGTGGATCCCTAGGGGTTGGGGGTTCATGGGGACTTCTCCAAGTTAGGCACCTTATTTATTATTTATTTATTCATTTATTTATGTGTGGCTGCTTGTCTGTATGTACACCATATGCATACAGGTGCCCTCAGAGGCCAGAAGAGGGCGTCAGATGTCCTGAAATGAGTTATAGGCAGTTTATGAGCTACCTGATATGGGTGCTAGGAACTAAACCTGATATGGACCTCTCCATGTCCTGCCAAGCCAAATCTGATATGGTTGCTAGGAACTAAGCAGTAAGGGCTCTTAACCACTGAGCCATCACTTCAGTCCCTGTGACCTCTTTTTAAATTTAAAATATTTTTTAGTTTTTTGAGACAGGGTCTCACTATGTAGTCCAGGCTGACTAACTATGTAGCCAGGGCTGTCCTGGAGTACACAGTCCTCCTGCCTCAGTCTCTCCAGTGCTTGGCTTACAGTCATGTACCACCACATTCAACTCACCTGGAACTTTAAATGTTACCTTGTGCAGACACGTGGTTCTACTCAGAACAAATTTAGAAGTCCATGCGTAGATGTCAGAGGAGTTGGGCAAGAGGCAGAGATGAGCTAGAAGGAAGAGCAGGGGCCTTGACGTGATTGCTGTGACCTACCCTCCTCTGCTTCTGGTTGAGCCTCTCCAGCTCCTGCTCCTTGGCTGTCAGTTTCTTTTCTAGCTCCTGACTGCGGGCCTGGAACCTCTCCGTGTCCTGCCAAGCCAGAAGAAGACAGTGGGGCCCAAAGACAACACACCTGACTTACAAGTCCTATATGCATTTGAATTCCTTCATCACCTGAGCCAGTTCCTTTGAGCTTTGAGGCCCTTCTGCCTGCTGTACCAAGGACTCATGAGACTGAGTCAGTGCTCAGAGAGGTACTAGCAAACTCCCATGGCACTGTAACACACACACACACACACACACACACACACACACATTAAAAAACAAAACAAAAACAATGACCTAGGGCCATTCGGTGGTGGAGATGATTAGGGAGATGAGGGGGCCTGAGTTTGACTTTCAGACCAGCTGTAAAGTGGAGTATAACATTGAAGACAACCTCCAAGTTGGAGATTCTGGTTCAGACTGGGCACTGTCATTGGTCCTTCAAACCACCCATTCTCTGAAAGCACAGGGAATTACTCCTGCCTTCCAGTGGTCTTGAGTGCTCACTACTCTTCGACCAGGATTTGGGGTACCAGGCCTGTGCTCCTCATGATGTCTCTACCCTGTCCTCAACACCTTCTTCCCCTCCACCCTGGTCTGGACTTCTTCACACAGAGAAGCTGACACCTGATGGTGTGGCTTCACCTGATGGTGATGGCTCTGGCTCTGGAGTAAAGAGGACAGTGTGGGGATGCCAGAGGTCTGGCATTCCAAACAGAGTCAAGTCGGTATAAAACCCCTGAGCTGGGCATCGGGAGACTTGAGTTTGGGTTCCTGCACTGTCCAACTAACTTGCTGAATTCATTCTTCTGGTTCATCCACCCACAGAATGGAAACCAGCATACCTTTGCCACCAGCAGCACTTCACCTGTGGCAAGGTAGAGCAGAGGTGCAGAATATGCTAGAAAGAATCATCATCACAAGCCCCTGGAGGCCCCGGATTCCCCCTTGCAGGGAGATGCCTTTGAAGGAAGCCAGCAGTGGGGTGCTGCACTGGTTGACTACTGGGATTGGCAAGATGGCCAGCAGTATGCAAGTGGAAGAACACAGTTGTTCCTGGCTCATAGGCCTTTGGCCCCCTGTGTTCAAAGGCTCAGGCCATTTCCTCAGCAACTGTCCTGTTGATGCTACCACCTTAGGCCTTTGGCCCCCTGTGTTCAAAGGCTCAGGCCATTTCCTCAGCAACTCTCCTGTTGATGCTACCACCTCCTCTACTCATGTCCAGGCAGGTCATTGAACAGGGGAGATACAGGAAGACCTGCACCTATCCTCATCTGAACCGTGTGCAATGGTCCATGAGAGGTCTAACCAGACAGTTCCTGCTTCCAACTTTGAAGGGGATCAGCTGCAGAGGACCTGATTAGCTCATCTGGCTGCAGCTCATAAAGCAGGTGCCTCAGGAGAAGTGCTAGAGCCAACAAGTGGCTTCCAAATCCCCATGCTAGTGCCCCATTCCCATGGGGCCTGTGGAGTGTATTATTGACCCTGTGAGTGGCGTGTATATTGACCCTGTGGAGGACAGCACTGATGCATCTCCCATTCTAGAATTGGAGGATGTGGTGGTTTCAATGAGAAATGTCCCCCTAGGCTCATGTATTTGAACACCTGGTCCCCAGAGGGTGGTGCTGTTTGTAGCACCTCCTAAACAGAGGTTTAGGAGGTGTGGTCTTGCTGGAGGAAGTATGTCATTTGGGGCGGGACTTGAGAGCTCATAGCCTAATTCCACATGCAGTTTGCTCTCTCAGCTTCCTGTTTTAGCTGCCATGCCTGCAGTTTTCTGCCATGCCACCCCACCGTGAATGGACCCCTAATCCTCTGGAACCATAAACCCAAATAGACTCTTCCTTCTATAAATTGCCTTGATTATAATATTCTATCACAGCAATAGAAAAGTAACTAACACAGAGGGGGCAAGCAATTGGATACTTTCCTTATGGTCAAATACACTGAAATGTGTACAGCCAGCATCTAAACCCTGGTGAGAGGCTCTGGTCTTTTCCTTGATATCACAAACTGCAGCATCCCCACTGTGACACTGTGACTAGACAGATTCTGTGTGTTTAAAGGCTTAATGGCACTGCCAAAGTTATCCTTGGAGTTTCTGGGCTGGGGATTTGGAATTGAGAAAGACAGAGAAGAAGTGGGGCACAGCACCGTAGCCAGATCGTCTTAAATGTGATGGCTAATCTTGGTTGTCAATTTAACACACCTGAGAAGAAGGAATTTCAATGGAGTAATTTCCTCCATCAGACTGGTCTATAGGCTTGTCTGTGGGGCGTTTTCTTGATTGATAATTGATGAAGGAGAGTGCAGCCCACTCTGAGCAGTGCCATCCCTAGGCAGTTGGGCCTGGGCTATATAAGAAAGGTATCTGAACAAGATCCTGGGAGTGAGCCAGTAAGCAGCATTCCTCTGTGGTCTCTGCTTCGGTTCCTGCCTCTAGGTTCTCCTTGAGTTCCTGCTCTGGCTTCTCTCCATAAAGGACTGTACTGTGCTCTTTCCTCTTCAGTCCGGTTTTAGTTAGTGTTTTATCACAGCAACAGAAACCAAGCTGGAACATTAAGTGATGTTAACTTGTCCTTACTTTTTCCCCTCTGACCTCTGCCCACTCCCAGCCCATGCCTTAGTCTACCTTTGTCTGCCGGGAAGCATACTTTTGACCTATAGCCACGACCCAGACAGAACTTTCTCTGTACAGTATGTCATTTGGGATGAAGTGGTGGCTCTCCCATTTCAGGGATAACTGCTGTTGTTGGAAGCTATTTTTAAGTCTGCTGATGGACATGTGTGAGTTCTATTTGCCACATACACATCCAATTTCCCTGAACACTGGGCAGGATGGTTTAAAGCTCTGAAGGACAATAGGGGTGGTCAGGAAATACTGGCAAGCTTCCAGTGGTTCTGGCTGGAGGCCATAGGCAGATATTTCTGAAAAGCATTCTGATTCCCTGAAGTGTGAATGGCATCTGTGATCCTAAGTGGAGCAGTGGTGTGGATAATCCAAAGCAGTGGAAAATTGAAATCTGGATCAAGGGGAGAGCTGGAGACAATAGCCCCTGCTTAGTGCTGAGAAGCAGCAGAGGCTGCATTCAAGACCAACAGCCTGTTTGCTGAGAATCCATTAAGTAGACCATCCAAGAGCGGATGGCAGGGTTTCTTATAGCTTTTTAAATTTTTTAATGAGAATGCTCCAAAATGGAGCTTAGCTCGGTGGAGGAGCCCTCTCTTTTACCAGTCCTGATTTCCCAAAGCACACAGCAGGGTTGTAAAGAGGCTGAGTGTGTGTGTCCACCAACAATCCATCTAGTTATCCTTCCTTCCTTCTATTCCTCTCTCTACCCATCCATCCATCTACCCATCCATGCATCCACTTGAGTTCATTCATTCATTGACTGAGAAAATACATATGGAGAATCTACTACATTTCAGGCCTGGTCTAGGAACTGAGGACAGATTTGTAAGCAAAAGAGCTTTCATGTTAGTAGGAAGGCATGGACAATATTGAATAAAAATAAATAAGTACATTATATGTTATGTTTAAAGGTGATGAATGCCTTGAGCAAAATAAAATAGAGAAAGAGGAGGACCACAGGGGACATTGGAATTTTACATTGAAGAAAGATGGTCAGAGTAGATAGGTCACTTGACCATCTCTCATCCAGGGAGGGGACACTCACTTTCAGGAGAAACTGCTCCCTCTCGTTTTTGATTTGCTGTTCCATCTCTTCATAGAGATGTTGGATTTCTTCATCATAAGCAGCAATTTTCCTAGAGAGGTTGCAAAGGAGAAGCTGATGGGGCCCTCATAGAGATCCATCTGTCCCACCGTCACATACTAGGGCTCAGACCCGGGTGGTAGAGTGACTACATAAGTCAGGTCAGCCAAGCATGCACTGCATAATCATTCCTTCATGGTCGCCTAACCAGACAGGCAGCACCCAGAGGCCCAGCTGTACCTACTGTGGTTCTAGAAGGCATCCTGGGCCCTCTCCTGTCTCCCAACCACCACTCTCAGACCACCCACGTGCTCTCCAGTGAAGCTGACCTGGACCTATCTTCCTTGACTGCTTTATTCAGGCTCTGAGCACTGGCTTCCTGTAGACTCTCTGTCCCTACTTCTGCTGCTGAAATGCATCCTGTGGATTTCCTTCCTGCTCAGTGTCTTGATGCATCTTATTTCCAGTTTGGATGCTTTATCCACCTCTCTACATCAGCACCACGTGACACTGCACCACCAGAAGAGCCTTTTTGAAATTACGGGTGAGCTTAAGATTGGATGATCCTTGCTTCTCCCAAAGATTCTATGATGAGGACAACCTGCGGCAAAGGAAACAGCCACATCTGTGCGGGGCTTGTGTCCCCACAGGCACGGCGCCTCAGACAACAGCATGAGACTGGGGATGCTGGTTAAACACTGCGATGACACTTACTGTGCCAATTCCTGCTCTGACTCTCAGCATCCTCTCCCTAACTGAAGAGCCCACAGGACAAGAAGCGAGCAGCCACAAGAAGTGGAGACAAGGTTCAGAGGCCTTCGGGACTGATCTCTTTCTATTTCCATTTCTCTCTCAATCATAGACCCTCCTAACACAAGCCCAGATTTAAGAGGAAAGACCTTGTGAAGCAGTTTCACCTGAAAACTAGACGTTATCTCGTGAAACATTAACCATCCCAGGTAACTGGTAAGTAGGTATGCGCATATGTGCTAGCTAGTGTGTGTGTGTGTGTGTATGTGTGTGTATCTATGTGTCCGTGTGTGTCTGTGTCTGTGTTTTTGTCTGTAAGTGTGTCTGAATCTGTTTTTCTTTGTGTGTATTTGTTTGTGTGTGTGTGTGTCTGTTTTGTGTGTATGTATGTCTGTGTGTGTGTCTCTCCCTGTGTGTGTGTATGTGTGTGTGTGTGTGTGTGTATGTAGACACGAGGACAACCCTGGGTATCGTTCCACAGGATAACTTCATCTTGTTTTCTGAGACAGGGTCTCTTACTGGCTTAGAATTGGCCAAATAGACTAGGCTGGCTGACCACTGAGACCCAGGGATCTGCCTGTCTCTGCCTCCTCAGTCCTGAGATTACAAGCACACGCCATTAGGCCTGGCTTTTTTTTTAAATGTGACAGAATTCAGGTCCTCATATTTGCAAGGGAGTCCCTTTACCAACTGAGCTGTCTCTGAGCCCATGGTAATCACACTTTTTTTTTCCAAAGGGGAAAAGAGATAGTTTATTCTTCAGCCAAATATGAGTGGCCATGACCCAGGAACAAGATTCATATTATTCTAAATTCCGTGTTCCAATGGGGTAACAGTTTCATGAAGTTTTTTTTTTTTTCACACCAGTTTTTTTTCAACTTCTACAAAAACTTTACTGAGAATGTCATACACGCATACAAGGTGTTTTGATCAAAACCATGCTCACTCCCTCCCTCCCAACACCTCCCATATCTCCCCATCACTTTTTTTTCTTTTTTTTTCTCTTCTTTTATTTATTTATTTTTTATGGGGCTTTTGGCTACTCTAACATTCCCCCCTCTGAGGTAACACTAAAATCTTTTAAGGGTTAGATACAAGCTCCCAAATACTTTCGACATTTTGGGCCTTTGGGATGGAGTATGCTGCTAAGAGGCCCAAGGACACCATGAGTTTTAGCCAAGAAACTGGCTGCTTTTCTTTGGGTAATCACACTTTTATAACTTTCCTTTGGCCGTGAGGCGAGATCCTCCCTTTAGGCTCCACTTCCTGTCCTTTCCTTCTCCTGGAAAGAGAACTCCAGGCTCCACAAACTCCAGCTTGATGTTGTGGCTCTTAAGAACCATTTCGAACGTGGAATATACACACACACCTAAACATTTGTCACCCGCCACTCTAAACTCCATGATGGCAAGCCCACTGTAGTGTTCATTAATCGATGCTTCATGATGGAGGAAACAGCCCTCATGCTCATGTCTAAGAGGTACTGGGAAACTTCTGAACAAATATAGCTATTTGTCTGAGTGCTTCATCATTTTCCCTCAGCTCCCATGTCCACTTGGGACTCTAGTCCAGGGTCCAGCCTTGACCCTACTGCCCCAGGCTTTGCCACAGCCCAGTCACTGCCCTTTCCTCACTTTCTGCCTTCAGGGAGAGGGTCTGACCACAGACTGAGCAATGAGGAGGAACGATTTTGACTGGCATCCTCTCAGCTTTTCAGAATCTACACATTGGACTCAAAAGAATTGGTGTGAGAGCCATGGTCAGGAATATTCATCATAAACCATCAGTCTCTAAGTTCCACTTCAAAATGTATCCTCAAGGTCAGAAGGTTGAAGCAGTCATAAAACAATGGTTTCAGGGTGTACTCATCAAAAGATGACAGTCCTCCAAAACTTCAGCATCTGTAGCCACCTTTATGAATCCAGATGTATAAAGTTTCCTTTTAGCTAAGAGTAAGACATCACTTCTTGGCAAGTGACAGGTGTTTGAGCTTGCTGTCTTTGTTCTCAGCTACCCCCATTGCAATGAAGAGAAAATCTTGGAGGGTCTGTGGACTGTGCTATGGAATGGGGACACCTCAAGGTCAGAGACAGACATGGTTCAAAGGAACTTTGAGGAAGTGATATAGTTTTCTTTTCGTCTTGTTATCTTTCTGTGCTTGCAAAAACTCAGCTGCTGTGTGGAAAATGGCACCAAAGAAAACTCTAGACAACAATTGCAACTACATAAATACTGAAGAACTAATAAAGTGAGAGGAGAACAACTTAAAATGGATTTGGCTCCACTAAAGCAATTCTAATTACAGTCATTCATATAAACTGTTTACTAATAACCATGCAGGGCATTAATTCTATGATATCATTAAATGTGTTATATTAATTTTGCTCTGATTTTTACTTGATTCAATTAATACTCTTGACGTTTTCCATGCTCGCATGACAGCTTGCTTGTCATGAATTAAATTTTTTTTTACCAGCCATCATAAGACAAATGAAAAGAAAGCTGCTAGAGCCTCCAACTGGTGTTTGCTGCTAGCCCTTGTCTACAAAAACTGACTCTATTGCAAAGAAGCCCTGAGATTCTTGGCATACATCCTGGTAGGCTTTGGTTGTCAACTTGACATACCTGGGAAGAGGGAACCTACATTGAGGAACGTCCTCTATTGGATTGGCCTGTAGACATGTCTATGAGGCATGTTCTTGATAGCTGAGTGATATGCAAGGGCCCAGCCCACTATGGGTGATGCATTCCTGAGCAGGTGGTCCTGGGTTGCATAAGAAAGCAGGCTGAGCACATGCCAGGGGAACAAGCCAGTAAGTAGCACTCTTCCATGGTCTCTGGTTCAGCCTCTGCCTCTAGGTTTCTGCCTCGAGCTCCTTCCTTGGCTTTGCTTGATCATTAATCCTGCTCAGGACAGGTAATCCAAATAAACCCTTCCCCCATCCCCAAGTGGTTTTGGTCAAAGTGTTTTATCACAGCAACAGAAAGATAACTAGGACAGCGGACATCAATGATCCAGGACCCATCTAGACTTCTGTGTACCCAAGCCTCCTAGGAGATCCTCCAAGCCTGAATGACCATCCTAGATCAGAGTACACCAGGAATGGGAATACGAAGGTGCTGTTATCACTAAGGCATCATTAAAGCTGCTCAGGGGTCAGAGGACCTGTGTTTGAACCACATTTCAGAATAGGCTCGCTTCCTCAGTGTAACCTTGAGCAAGTGCTCTGATGTCCTCTCCTCCAGATAGCACCTGCCCTAACCCTCCCCACAGCATCATCAGGATAAACCAAGAGAGTGAATGTGGAAAGCCCTAAGTAAGATAAGGAATTATTTATTTTTGTCATTAGGATCAGAAGCTGTGGAGTGCAAGGTACAGTGCTCTCTGCGAGGAGGAAGCGCTTACTTCCAAGGATAAAAGGCCTGGGTTTGGAAGAGCTCTGAAGTGATCTGGAGATGAAGAAAAGGCTTAGTAGATAAAAGCTCCCATCAGACGGATCAGTCAGAGGCTCAAGCCTGAGTACGAACAGGAGCTGCAGAGCCAGAGTGTGTGTCTGTGAGCTCTGCAGTAGCTGAGTATAGCAATAGTCAGTCACTCTACAAAGATCTATGCCAGGGCTGGAGAGATGGCTCAGCGGTTAAGAGCACTGGCTATGCTTGTAGAGGACCCAGGTTCGATTCCCAGCACCCACATGGCAGCTAACAACTGTCTGTAATTCCAATTCCAGGAGATCCAACGCCCTCTTCTGAACTCCTTGGGCACTGCATGAAACAGGTGCACCCACCTACATGCAGGCATTACACTTATACATGTAAAATAAAAATAATAAATAAAATAGATAAAATAAAAAGGTCTATTCATATGGCATGCAGCCCAGCCAAGCACACCAAACTCTGCAAAGGAAAGAGGTGACCCGTGGTGTCTGCTGATTATACACCTCTTTGTCACCATGGTTTCAAATCCACTCTTATTGCCTGACACAACCACAGACTTTGAAGTGTTCTCTGAGAGGATCTGCCCATCTTCCCAACTCTCACTGACCCTTTGTTTTAATGCTTAGGATACCCTGTGCTTTCATTTGGCCATTTTACACGCAATTTTAAGTCCCAAGCTATGTGGGTTTCCCTGGGGCTCAGACAGTCTCCATTAGGTTAGTAATATTCAGACACAGTCACGGGGCTTGGGCTCAAGATGTTAATGCTGAAAACCTGTAGGAATTCAATTTTTTAATATTTTATTTTATGTGTATGAGTGTATTGTCTGCATGTGTGTAACTGTACCTGTATTGTGCAATGCCTGCAGAGGTCAGAAGAGGGTGTTGGATCTTTTAGAACTGGAGTTGAAGATGGTTGTTAGCTGCCATGTGGGTGCTGGGAATTGAACCTGGGTATTCTGCAAGAGCAGCTAGTGCTCTTAACCACTGAGCTATCTCTCCAGTCCCAGGAATTCAATTTATAGTTTGGGTACTAAACACAGAAGTTCATGGACCATAGTGAAGGAACACTAGATTCCAGGGGGAATTAACAAATTTCAGGGACGGAAGGCTTATCTGATCCAACCACCTCTTTTTTCTGGTGTTAAGATCCTTGCCACAGGGCTGGGGAGGCAGCCTAGCAGTTAAGAACGTATACTGCCCTTGCAGAGGACTTGAGTTTGGTTCCCAGCATCCATATCAGGCAGCTCACAAATGCTATAACTCCAGTTCCAGGGGATCTGATGCCCTCTGGCCTATGAAGGCACCTTCACATAAACTCATACATGCACACATACCTATAAATAAAAATTAAAAATTAAAAAAATATAACCTTGCCACTATTTATCCAAACTAGCTTAGAACACCTGCAGCAACAGGGAACTTGCTGTGACTCTAAGCAGTTCTTTCATTTTGGAAATATTCTGACTCATAGAAATCTGGGTTCCCATGACCTTACCCTTCTATATAAAAGCCCTCCATAAATTTGAGACCAGCTTCCAGCTCAAGAGGTTGCCTTGGGTTCAGGCCAGGCCTTTCTCCTTCCAAGGACTATTATTTCACATAGATTTGCTTGTACAAGTCTCTGTGCCCTTCCTCTCACTCTATGAACAAGGTTCTGCTGCTCTTTCTCAAGTCACTGAAGCCCCAAACCAAATGCCCAGAGTGTAAGTACGATTAGTGCACATTAGAGATAATTATTGCCTCTCTTGTTCCAAAAGGTGTACATACTATCCAGGCAGCCTAAAATCACATTAGCTCTCCTTGGCAGCCACATCACAGATAAAGAATTTTGCCATTTGTCAGCTAAAACCTTCTAAATTGCTGTGATTCTTTTTTTTCTTTAAATACAATACTTTTGAATTGTATCTCTCCAACCTACACTTCCCATCACTGGGACTCGGGGAGGCGGGGGCAGTATTTCAAATATCATTCTGTTAGATCTCAGATCTCATGTTTATTAGCATGCTGTGATGTTAATGGATCCCAGTTGACCATCCATTGTATTCAATGGTTGTCCATGTTTTGCTGACATTAAAACTTAGCTTGTGGGGCTGAAGAGACAGCTCAGGAGTTAAGAGCACTGGCTGTTCTTGCAATGGAGCCAGGTTCAGTTCCCAGCCCCCACATGGTGGTGAACAACCATCTGTAACTCCACTTCCAGGGGATCTGATGGCCTCTTCTGACCCTCCACAGGTGTTGCACATACATGGTGCACTTATATACATGCAGGCAAAACCCTCATACACGTAAAATAAAAATTTTAATTTAGCTTATGTTCAGAATGTACACTAAAAATCTATGATGTTTTTAATGATTTCTTTTATGTGAGAATTTTTTATTAATTAATTTTTTTCCTTGACAATTTGATATGCAGTGAATTCTGACCACTTTCTTATCTCCTCCCACCCCTTTCAAGTTGAGGTGTGTGTGTGTGTGTGTGTGTGTGTGTGTGTGTGTTGAGGATTAAACCCATGGCCTTGTAGCCCCCAAAAGAATGTTTTGAGATATGTGAATTCTTGATTTCTTATCTTATTGTATTATAGTAAAAGAATATACATACTATATTGAAAACTTGTTTACCATTTAGAAATTATTAACCTTTTGTCTGTAACCAAAAACATTATTAATTTTTTATAACTTCTGGGAGAGGAAGATATATTCTCTTTTTAAGGCACAAGATTCTACGTTCATTTCTTAAGCTTGCTACATGGTTTGAAATGCTTTCTGCCTTTAATGCGCCTTTGTCTGACTAACATGTCAAATCTGAGATGTTTGTCTATATTTTAAATTTTTAATCAAGTTTTCTTTGTCTAAAAGTTTCTGCCTATACATATTACTGCTATCTTATTTGGTGCATAAAAGTTTGTATATTTAGAATACTTGGGAGGGTCATTTGTTTGGTTTTTTGTTTGTTTTGAGACAGGGCTTTTCTCTGTAGCACAGACTAGTCTCAAACTCACGGCAATCCTCCTGCCTCAGTGTTGAAGCTTATTTCTGATTGGAATTTTTATTACTATAAAACACTCCATTTTACCTTCTTTTACTTATGCTGTTGGTTATAATATTGATTCAGAAAAGGAGGTGCTGGAGAGATGGCTGAGCGGTTAAGAGCACTTTCTGCTTTTCCAGCGAACCCAAGTTTGGTTCTTAGCATCCATGTCCGGTTCACCACTGCCTATAACTCGAGGGCCAGGGGATCCTATGCCCTCTTCTGGTCTCCATGGGCACTGCCACACACCTGGCATACACTCACACAAACATGCATACATACATACATAGATACATACATGCATACATGCATGTATAGATACATAGATACATACATGCATATATACATGCATAGAAGTACCTCTTAGGAAAAAAAATCCAAAAAGAACAGCTAATTCATGATTTCCAGGCATAATTCAGGCATAATTCTCCAACATCCTTTCTCCTAGCCATTCTTAAGATATTCCCTGCTGCACCTAACCCCCTGTGGTATCTAATTATCCAGTCCTCTGCCATCTGACTCTAGTCATATTAAGACATACATGGACAGGAGGTAAGGAAGAGTCTGATGGACCAGAAGAGGTGTGAACAGTCAAGAGCTCTCAGCGAGACCATAGGACAGGTGTGTGGAGAGGTACCCACGCTGAGTCAGCCATAGCCATGAGCATTAATAGCCATCCTCCCTTTTAACATTTCCCCATGTCTGGATAGCGCTATAGAATGCACCGTGGTAGTTCAGGTAAGACTCTTATTTCACAGACAGCTGTACTTGCATGATGGTTCATTAGGCCAAGAAGTAGGAGGCCTGGTTATGACATTTAAAAGTTTACTGGATTTGGCCAAGTCACATCACACCAGTAATCCCAAAGTTTTAGACATAATAGAAAAAAATTCAGATGATAACACCTGCTTTAGAAGGAAGTTGTTAAGGTTCAAAAGATCATGCATATGGATGCGCCCACACAGTGGATAGCAGATAGAAAGCATTTGTTGAATTTCTAGTTAAATGAGTTCTCTGGGATCCCATTTGGAGAGCTGCTGCTCTATGGCTTCTTTAAATGCTAAGCAAGGCACAAGGAGAAACTGGAAGGACTCGCACATCAGGTTTGGATACATGGTATGGAAACCCTGGGCAGGATGACGATGAGGCACTAGGAGGCAGAGATGAAGCAAAACTGAGGTGGTTCAGTTGAGAGGGCAGAGTATGCAGAGTTTGACAGATCCCCACCAGTATTAGAGCATTGATTAGCTCTTTCTTAAAGTGCTGCTCTAGGTAAAGTAATTTAGACTTGAGCTATGCTCTGTGCTCTAGGGATTAGTGTCTAAGAACTCCAAGTCCAATGCCACAGTGGTACAGGGAGGACAGGAACAGAGAGGAGAGGCCATGCATCATCCAAGAGGTCCCATAACCACTTCATGAGCTCCAGCTGGCAGTCATTCTGGGACTCCAGAGCCCTGGTCAGGAGGAGCAGAGAGAGCTGCTTGCTTTGCCCACAGGGAGGACGATAGAGTTCTCAGGGGAGATGCTAAGGAAGGCTGAGCCCAGAAGAGGCAGATTTTCAACAGGTAAAGGGAGTCCATTACATACTGATGATGATGTCACAAGGGCAGCAATGGAGCCTATAGAAGCCAGAGTGAGGGGCTGGAGAGATGGCTCAGTGGTTAAGAGCACTGACTGCTCTTGCAGAGGACCCCAGGTTCAATTCCCAACACCCACATGGTGGCTATGAACTGTCCTTAACTCCAGTTCCAGGGGAATCCAAAGCCCTCTTCTGATCTCCACAGCATTGCACGACACAGGTACACTCACATACATGCAGGCAATACACTCATATACATAAAATAAAAATAATAAATAAAGTATTTTTAAAAAAGAAGCCAGGGTGAAAATCCTAGTCTAAGTCAGAGGACAACATGTCGCCTGAGGTGCCTGACTGTGGCACATATTCTGCTAGAGGATAACCATTAGTGGGTGTATGTGTCTGTGTGTATGTGTATGTGTTTTTGCGTGCATATGTCTGTGTATACATTATTTGTATGTGTGTTCATGTGTCTGTGTGTGTGTCTGTGTGTGTGTCTGTGTGTGTGTATGTGTGTGCATGTGTCTGTGTATGTGTTGTGTCTGTGTATATGTATGTCTCTGTGTGCATCTCTGTGTACATGTGTCTGTGCATGTCTGTGTTTATGTGTATATGTCTCTGTGTGCATGTGTCTTTATGTATGTGTGTTGTGTGTGTCTGTGTGTTTTTCTGTGTATGTCTGTGTTTGTATGTCTCTCTGTATGTGTGTCTGTGTCTCTGTGTGTTTGTGTGTATGTATGCCTGTGTGTGTCTTTGTGTGTTTATGTATATGTCTCTGTTTATGTGTGTATATTTGTGTCTCTCTGCTTGTATGTATGTCTCTGTGAGTATCTGTCTATATGTGTATGTCTCTCAGCATGTGTCTGTATGTGGTCTCTATTTGTGTGTACGTATGTGTGGTCTTTATGAGTGTATATGTGCGTGTGTGTTTATGTTTGTGTGTGTGGTCTCTTTATGTGCATATGTTCATGTGTCTGTATGTTTGTGCATGCATGCGTGTGTAGTCTCTGTGTATGTCTGTTTGTATCTGTTTGTGTGTGTCTGTCTATATGTGTGCGTGTTTGTGTGTGTTATTAGGGAGCTGGGGTGCTAAAGCTCGGATGTGTGAGAAGAAGGAGGGACAGAGAACTCAAACTCTAGAGTAAATTCCAGGCTTAGGGCTGACAGGCCTTTCAGGATCATTTGCAGAAACTTGAAGGTGAGATGCAGTTAGCAGTAACTTACCCTGCCAGCCTCCCACAGGAACTGTGAAAGTTAATTAACCTTCCCAAAGTGCTCTGCACAGTCAGGATGAAGGTGTTAGACCCAGTAAAGCATTAGTGCTCAGTACTGCTAGGCTCCAACTAGTGACATGCAGGCCCAGGCTCCCTGTCCCAGACACTGCCCAGTTCAAACAGGTCAAACAGGTCAAAATATTGCAGTTCTGCTCCCTTTCTCCACTGTCTTCATTTGTGAATAAAAGCTGTTGAGATTTTGAAAGGTCTCTAAAGCCATCCAATCCATGTGTGAGGTTCTCTGTCAACAGCAGTGTGCTAAAACTATAAACTAGAGCGCTTCCCCCTTTTCTCAGTGAAGATGTAAGCTTGACCTTGGAGAGAAGTGACATTTCTCTATATTTTGGACGGATGTGTTTCAGGAATTTGAACTCAAGGCAGAGTCTCAGAAGTCACCCACCCCTAGCCTGGGATGGTGGTCATTCTGATGTCACATGTTTCTTTGAGAATGGGTATGATTTTATCTTCTGGTTTGAAGACTGGCAAAGTGTAGATGAAAAGTTATCCAGCTTCTCACCATCTCACACTGAGGTTAAGAAGCTGTGCTAAGCATGAAGAGCCAGCTAGATTGCCCGGCTTATAAAAGCACTTGTCAAACAAGCTTGATAACCTGAGTTCAGTCCCTGGAACCCATGGAGAAAAGAGAGAACTGACTCCTGAAAGGCGTAAGGTTGTCCTCTGACCTCTGCACACATGCAATCGCATGCACCTGCATATATCTACTTACATACATTCAGGACACACACACACACACACACACACACACACACACAAATAATAATAATAAATTAATTAAAATTAATTTGAAACATTTTTCAAAAGAACCTCAACACACACACACACACACACACACACACACACACATACACACAAATAATAATTAATTAATTAAAATTAATTTGAAACATTTTTGAAAAGAAGCTCGTGTACTTCCAGAACACACTGCTTTTGCAGGTATGTGAAAAAAATCAGAGTGGAAAAGGAGTGAGAAAGAGCCCGGCTCAGAGCAAGGAGAAGCCAAGCTTTGATTCTGGACGAAAATGGAGACTCACCACTGCCCCCTACCACCTTCTTCATGTAACTGCAGTCTCTGGACAGCGAATGAAATTGCAGTTTAAGGTTTTCAGGGTCCTTTGAAATCAGCTTCTGTGATTGCCTCTCTCTCTTTCTCTCTCTCCCTTTCTCTTCCCTTCCCTACCCCCACACTCACACACACTATTAAAGTAAAGATAGATGAAAGGAAAACGTGAATGGAGAAAGTTCTGCAAAGGGATGGGACTGCCGATTGGATTTCAAGATGGATGGATTCTTCTTTATTTGATTCTGCTGCCTGTATAAACCACCCCTGCAGCATTCTTTCATCCCATAAAATAAAACATTTTTCACGAGGAGTCATATTTACAGACTGTGGCCAAGCTGTGCACAGAACACAGTCTTTACTTTTCAATGTGCTCACAGTGCAATGTGAACAGTGTGTTTCTGTCTTAAATCACAATATGCCCATAAAGCCCTTGCATCTGCTCAAGCCTGGCTTCACCGAGAACTTCCTACCTCACATTGCACACATACCCATTCCCAGGTCCCTCCCTAAGACATACAGGTTTAGACACTCTGTAAGAGGGGTCTAGGGCACTGTGCTTTAATATAACATCTTCTAGTGAGTCCAATACAAGGGAACATTTGAGTCATCAGTTAGAACCTTCCAGAAGGCAAACGACACCTGTGGCATGTAAGAGACACCTGCCATGTACAAAACACTTTGCTGTTCTATTTGGAGTCAAGGCCAAGGACACGGTGGCTTCCTTTCCTTGCCAAGATTCTCTTGTCTCTAGAGCTCCACACCAAGCGATGTGGTGCTTAGAGGATGGGTACTAGCTATTAGCTGAGCAGGGAAGCAATTTAAGGGTCCTAAAGCACCTCAGATAATACCTATGGCTTTGGATGGACAAAAGCCAAGGAAGGTTCTGGGTAGGCACCACACCTGCCAAAGATAAATGTGCTCTTCCAACAATTTGAACCAGGCTGACAGTTCCCAGGCCACTGAAGTGCAGAAATGGAGCTCTAGCTGGACTGACAGGTCAGCCTTGCTGACCTCTGATCTTCAGGGAGCTTCAGGTCCCTGCCAGACAAAGTGTGACGTCTCCTTATCCTGATACCTTAAAAATACAGATTTCAAATTCCCATCTATGAGCAAGTGAGCTGGACTCCCTGGGGCAGGACCCTGGCCTCCCTCAGTGATTTCTAAGCTCTGTCTGAATCCATTGCTACTCTGGGGACTTCATCTTTCCAAGCCCCTTGGAGACTATAAGCTTCTTTTCGTTTCCAGAAAAAGATAATTGTAAAGAATGCTTTCCATGGCAAAGACCTTCCTAATCCTGACAGTCAGAAGTTCTTTCTGCTGTCTAGTGACCTATATCCATTACTATGAATTGGATGTGACATGTTCTCATAGGCTCGTGTGTCTGAAAGCTTGGTCCTCAGCTGGTGGTGCTATAGATTCCTTTTTAAAAAATATTTTGTTATTACTTTTATTTTATGTGTTTGAGTATATTGCCTAAATGGATGTAAGTACACCTGTGTCATGCAATGCCCATGGAGGTCAGAAGAAAGCCCCTGGAACTGGAGTTATAAGATGGTTGTTAGCCATCATGTGGGTTCTGGGAATCAAACCCCAGTCCTCCGCAAGAGCAGCCACTTCTCTTAACTTCTAAGCCATCTCTCCAGCCCTACATTGTATATTCTTTGGGAGGTGAAGCCACAGTGGGAGTGGGTGCTGGAAGGTGCTAGAAAGAGGGTCTTGGGGCTTATACCCTTACCTATTTCTCTTCTCTCTCCCTCTCTGTCTCTCCTGGTCTTCTGAGATGTGAGCAAGTTGCTGCATGATGTCACTACAATGGAGCCACTCACAAGTCATACCTTCCCCTTGGTGGACTGTGCACACTCCAACCATGAGCCCAAATCAGCCCGTCCTCCCTTAACTTTCTCCTTTCCAGATACTTGGCCACGGTGACCAGAAATTAACTAATATATTCATCATGCTAAAATGCACAGTTCTCTGAATTTCTGGGAATGTGGAAGAGACAGGTTGAGTGCCATGGAATCCCCACACCCTCAGAGAGAACTGAGGTCCAGAGGGAACAGGTCTTTCAGGAAGCTGGGCAAAAGTCCTGGGCTCTAGCCCAGGCTCTAGCATTTGACTTTGTCTTCTACCTTGCCCTGAGGCTAGTTTCCAGTGGACAGCATCTCGGGCAAACACAGTAGAGGGAGATGATGCTCCTAGATGCATCTCCTCCTAGTTCAACTGTATCCAGGGCAACAAGGGGAGGCGAGCCCTGGGTCTTTCTGGCAAGGCCCTGGCACACTCTGAGGCTGGTTTCTGACATCAGTGGTCAAGAGCTTGTCCAAGCACACCTCTTTCAGGGCATCCTTTCCCTCCCAGGACCCAGAAGTGGATGTGAGGAGGAAACACTGTGGACTTCTCACTCACTGCAGCAAAGCAACCCAGGGATCCCAGCCCAACCTGGGGAGCTGGGAACAGGGAGCATGCATCTCACCTAACCAGAGGAAGACCAGACTCCCCTAGGAGTCAGCCTCATTTCCCCTGGTCCCTGTAGGAAGACACATGCAGTGCAGCTTGCAAAGGGGAAGAAGCAGAGGCTGTGGATGGAAGCCTGTGCCGTGCTGCCTGGAGTTCCCGTAGGGCAGCTTTGGGGGTCTACTTTGGGTAGACCTCTCTGGAATAAGCTCTGCCTTCTGAGGGCAATCACAAACTCCTTCTCAAGGAAGGTGACTGACTCAGAGCCTGGCATACAGAAAGTGCTCATTAAATGCAGAAAACACATGGGTCAGAGTCAACCTAGGGCCACATACTTAGCAACCCTGACTTGTTTCTGTCATCTCCATCCGCAAGACAGGATGGGGTTGAAATGACACACCTGTACTGAACAGGAAGTCTAAAGATGAGGCTAAGACACATTCTGACAGCTCAGTAGGACTCACTGTTTCCAGGATCCCTCCAGGTTCCACCCTGCACTAGGCCATTCTAAATTCCTTCTCTGAGGCCTGGACATGCCCTCCCCCAACAGGCTGCAAACACACAGCCTTACCTTACGTTATTTGCAGAGAATCATATTTAAGTGTCCAACATCCTATTTCCAGTTTCTTGTTTGACTTTTAGGCTGCCAAAGCTATAGACCACCTGGCACCTTATGGATCATCTTGTCTGTCGGTGAGGTGTGACCAAGCCTTTTTCAAAAAAATAGAATAAATGAGACTGTAACGTCTCCAATAGAAAATCTCAGTGCTGCATGAAACACAGGCATGAAACATTTCCTGAAACTTTGCTTTAAGTTGTACATCCATGTACATGCGTAGAGACTGCAAAGAAATACGTGTTTTTTCTGGTGAGTCGCAATCACAAAAGGTCTGAAAAACATGGATCCCAGTAACATGTATTGTCAGCAAAGACTGATGTACAGAAAGGTAAAGCAGATAGCTTCTGGTCACACAGCAGGTAACTCCAGTTCTTCCTGTCTCTTGTGTCAGTGTCCTGTATGCAGAGGTGTATCCTGGGTGAGGCTGGCAGGCGCCACAAGAGAGTCCCCAGTGCTACCAGTTCATCCCAGATAGGACCTGGCCTGATCATCAAGCAGGACTATCTATGGACTGAGGATGGCCATGAAGGGGCTAGAATGGTTATACACATGCAGCTTAGAGTGGTCTTGATTTTCATCTCAAGGACTGTGAAACCAATTAGTTAATTAGCCCTTGAGCACTTCCTGAGGCCACTCTCAGAAGGAGGCCAGGCTAAGAGCCTCTCCAGCACGGGCAGTGGATATATTCTCATTCTCTCTTTTTCTTTCTCTCTCTCTCTCTCTCTCTCTCTCTCTCTCTCTCTCTCTCCTTCCCCCACCCGTCTCTGCAGGAGAGAAACCTGCAAAGGAGGCTCTGTTGCTCTGTCTGTGAGAGCAGCAGGCCAGGCAGGGGAACTACCCCTCCTTAGGGGACAAAAAAAATCACCTTCCTGTGTGGGAGGGGCTACCTGACTTTGCTGTGGCTCCCCCAGGTCATCTGCCATCAATGCTGGGGTCAGAGGTGGAACTAATCTTTACTATTCACTTTCTAGATGGGGAAACAGAGACTCAGAGGGGCCAAGAGGCAAGTAGGTGTTCTCGCTTCCTGTCCCTCTCTATGTCTGACTCCTGCCTTTGCCATTTAGAAGCTGTGGATTCCTGGGTGGTTCTGTGTCTTGAATCCTTTATCTGTGGATGTGGATAATACTAGACAGTCCCAACTTCAAGGGGTGGCTGTGGTATGCAAATGAGGTAGTGTATATAAAGTATGTTGAGTAGAGCTCCGCACATACAGTGGGTACTTAATACGTGTGAGGACCATGCCTGCCACAGCGCCCTGACTCCCATTGGCAGACAGTGACAAAGCATCATATAATGATTCTGTGGAGAAACAGGAGAAAGGGTACCATGTTTCTGGTTTCATCACACTGGTGGAGATGGGCACCTACTTTCGGAGTGCACACTCTAGCTGGTCCTTCTCCTCATGGGCTTCTTGTAGCTGAGCAAAGATGGTGGTGAGGAGATCTTCGAAGTTGGACAGTAAGTGAGGTTCGTCTTTCTTCAGCTGCAACCACAGTTGCCTGACGTCACTTTCACTGCAAATAAAGGAGGGACATTACTGGGGAGTGGGCAAGAGATGATCTACAGGAAACAGGGGGATCCAAGACAGGAAGCAAACAGCAAGAAACCATATCTTTTTATCCACCATAAAATTGATAGCAACTGTAGTTTTCTGGGTGCCTGCTGGGCATGAGGTGTTTTCTGTACACAGGTTCCCTCTGTCCACAATGTGACCCCATAGACAGGTATACTGTGCTAAGACCACTCTCTGGTAGGTGATGCAGTCCATGGTCATGCCTGGAAAGCCTGACTCCTGTGCTGACCACTTGCCTACCTTGCTCTGTTCCCCACCTTCTTTGCGACTATCAGGATGGATCAGCTGCACTGAGCATGTGCTAGCATCTCAAAATACTAGGGATAGAGGCTAGGTGAGGACAGCACTGCAGAACTGGAAAGAGATTGTTGTCCGTGGGAAAGATGTCCTCACTGCTGAGAGGTAGCATGCTGTCTGATGGATGGTAGAATGCAATTGTCACCGCAGGGAAGGGAGGAGAATGCACAGCATCCTGCTGGGGCTTGGTGGTACCAGGAGTGACTGGCAGGAGAAAGGAAGGGAAGGAGGGGGTCTAAAGGATGTGGGCACACAGGTAAACAAACAGAGAGTCAGGAGCTCAGAGGTAGAGACAAGATACAGGGTGACAGGCCACAAGCATCACTCAGAAACAGGCACACAGGGGTGTGTATATACCCAGTAGAGCCCTGAGAGACAGGCCATGCTGGTCCTGTCACCAATGGGAGGTGGTGGAGGAGCTGTAGGGTGGACCCAACTCTCTCTATTTTCATTTAAAAACCTACATACAGTCCATGGAGGCTGGGGAGATGGTTCAGTGGTTGAGAACACTGACTGCACTTGCAGAGAACCTAGGTTCAGTTCCCAGCACCCACATGGCAGCTAACAACCCTCTGTAACTCCAGATCCATAGGCTCTGTCACCCTCTTCTGGCTTTCATGGGCATTGCATGTATGGGTACACATGCAGGCAAAACACACATACATATAAAATAAATTAATTAATTAAATAAATCTATAATCAATGATTAAAGCACAGATTCAATTCATCCCCCATTAAATCTTAAAAGCAACATGGTCAGAGGGCAGGGTCAGGAATTCCCAGGATAAGGGAGAAAAATCCTCCAGATGGATATGACAAGCATGGAATTTCCTCAGAGGGCTGGGCTATGTGAACCCTGTTCTCAGGGCATAGACATTGCTCTCTTTATCTAGCAAAGATATCCACTGGAACAGATCTGTTTCTCCTTAACTGTATGGTCAGCACCTCTTTCTTCCTTTCCTTCCTCTTTCGTTTCCATCCTTTCTAGTCTCTAGCCCATCCAAACATCTCCTCATTGAGACCACCCACTGGCCTACCCATCCATCTGTTCATCAGTCTTCCACTCACATCTTCCCTGCCACAAGGGACTCAAAGTCTCTGAAGCCATGAGTCCAAACGAATCCTTCTTCTCTTACGTTGTTTCTGTCAGGTCAGGGTGATAGGAAAGTCACTAATCCAGGGCAAGTCTTTCAACTTGTGATGAGAGTTAAGTCAGAGTTCACTAATCTGCAAAATCTCTCAAGTAGACCTTCAAGAAAGCTGGGGATCCGGATGCCCAGTCTACCACTTCTGGAGGTCAGCCCTCATTGGAAGATCAAGTGGTGTAGGTTAGAGGGGCTCCAAAGAGGTCAGCTGGTCCATCTCTCTGCTTCTGCTTCATCTCTGCTGAGCAAAAGATACCTCTGAAGTCATCACAGCCTGCTTTGCTTTTATTTGGGGTCCCACAGTCAAGAGCACATCCCTCAGGCTTCAATGTGAGCGTGTCAGTGAGAATGGGAATTTTCACCATCTTTATGCTGACTTTTATAGATATAAGTCCTCAGAGTGACATGTGGTAAGTGTTGTTTTGAGAACCCTTCAGGAAGGTGGCCTCCCTCAAAGTGAGAGACAAGTGGACAGTCCTTGTCATTTGTGACAGTGGCTTGCTCTTGGCACTGCCATCTCCATCTTCCTTCTCCAGTAGGAGCCTTCACAGAGTCCCTGGCAGTGGTCCCTGGGCTCTGACCTCTTGTCCCAGGAGAAGCTGAGTCAGGTGTCTGACTAATGAACTTCCCCCATAACTGCCTATGTCCCTGTCCCCTGAATCCTGCCTGCAAATCATCCTGGGCCTGCTCACAGCTGCTGTTCCTGCCCAGTGACTGGTCGCAAGTTTCACTTTCTGTCTAGGGCCTCCCACTACCTAGACCCCTTCCTGGACATTGGTCCCTCCCCTTCCTGCCTGGCACACCCTTTTGTCAGCCTTTCTCACCTCTGACATTAAACCTATCTATTGTGAGCAGGCTGGTTCTCTGCTGATCTTTACCAGATCATTTCTAGCATGGGTCCTTCTTTTCCCATGCTCAGAAAATATGGGTTCCAATCATTAGACAAATAAAAGAGCTAAAGATGATGGGAAAGGCGGAGGCCCTCTGGCTGCTCTCTATCTACTACAGCTGTTATTGTGTTATTTTATTTTATCTTATTTTACTTTATTACTTTAAATATCAGAGCTTAAGATCACATCTATTCTCTCTGTCTCTCTGTCTCTCTCTCTGTCTCTGTCTCTCTGTCTCTCTCTGTCTTTCTCTCTCTCTGACTGTCTCTCTCTCTGTCTCTGTCTCTGTCTCTCTGTTTCTCTGTCTCTGTCTCTCTGTCTCTCTGTCTCTCTCTGTCTCTCTCATCTGTCTCTCTCTTTGTCTCTGTCTCTCTCTGTCTCTCTGTCTCTCTCTCTGTCTCTCTGTCTCTCTCTGTCTCTGTCTCTCTCTGTCTCTCTCTCTCTCTCTCTCTCTCTCTCTCTCTCTCTCTCTCTCTCTCTCTCTCTCTCTCTCTCTCTCTCTCTCTCTCTCTCTCTCTCTCTCTCTCTCTCTCTCTCTCTCTCTCTCTCTCTCTCTCTCTCTCTCTCTCTCTCTCTCTCTCTCTCTCTCTCTCTCAGCAGTGCTGGAGACGGAACCCTAGGCATTGCACATGCCAGGCAAGCTATACCACTGAGCTACGTGTCCCTTACCAGTCCCCAGTTCATGGATCTCTCTATTCCTTTTTGCTTTTTGGAAAAATAAAGTTGGGATATTGTTTTATTTGAAGTTCTAGCCATGTGAGATTTTCTGCAGTACCATTGATCATCAAGTGGTAGACTGGTAAAAACTGGCTAGTTTCCCACCTGATCTTCCTGAACAGTTTGCTGGCTCATGGATGCAAGATGCAAAGGCTTCCCTAGGAGTAGCCTTTGTGTGGCACACCACACATGGGGTTGTTGGGACCCACTGCAGCCATGGAAACTGGATCTGATGGAGGTGTGTATTCAGGAAGGCCTTAGGGAAGAAAAACACCCAGAGGTCCTGAAGCTGGCACTGTTCTTGGATACAGAGCACCCCTTGGAGGATGAGTAGATCCAAAGTCTGTGATGATAACATTCAACAGGAAGTGAGGAGTGTGGAGAGCAGAGCCGTGGGAGACAGGCAGACAGGAAGCGTGTAAAGAAAAAACAAAACCGCACAGATAAGGCCTGATGCAGACAGGGCCCAGCAAAGACTGGAAAGTGAGGGTCAGAGCAGTGTCATGTACAGGCACTGGCACACGAGTTGAGAGGATATAAACCACTATCGGGGCAGAGGAGCAGGATCTCCTGGGCTCAGCTCCATCCCTAAGCCATTCACTACTCACTCTTCCAAAACCTTCTGGGCTCCAAGTCTGTCCATCAGCATCTGGAACTGTGCTTCCTCATCATGGTCCAAGTCTCCTTCATCCTCATCCTGTTTGGATTGGTACACCTTCTCCTCTTGGAGCTGGGCCACCTGTTCTCCAGTTTCCTCCTGACGTGGGTTGTTCTGACTGAAGAAGAAGTGACCTGGGAAAGCAGAGCACAAAGACCCAAATCAGATATCCTCACTCCAAGAAGGACTCAACTGTCTATGCCAGGAATCATTTGAGGTTCATCCTAAAGAAGCAAAAAGGGGAACCCTCTCATAGCAAAGGTCAGGGGGACTGAGACCAGACTGTGTCTTTTGTTATTTTGTTATTTGTTATTTGTTTTTGTTTTTGTTTTGAGATAGGGTCTCCCTGTAACCCCAGCTGGCTTGGAACTTGTTATGTAGGCCAGGCTGGTCTTGATTTTACATAGATCCACATGCCTCTGTCTCTTGAGTGCTGGTATTAAAGGCGAGCACCACCACACCAGGCTTCAGACTGTGTCTTTTGAGCTTCCATTATCATCCTGGAAGGCCAGAGCCTGGAGAAGAGGAAAATAACAACTCCTTGGTGGCTCTCAGCCCTCCAAAACTGGATGAGGAACACGTCTTGGAGGTTATAGTTCAGTGGTAGAGCATTAAATGCTTAGCATCACCAAGGCCCAATACCATCACAAAAAGAAGAAAAAACATCTCTTTTCTGGTTCCTGCATTAAGGAGTAAAACTGCCCCCTCCATCACTCTTCAGCAGCCTGGCTGTTTCCATCCTTACCGCCCCCAGCAGCGTCACAGCTCCCCAGTACACGTGACTTACTCTCCACTCACACCGTCTGGCATGACAGCGATCTGTCACATCCTCCAAAGTCTATTACAGGCTCCCGAAGGTCAGGTAAGGCATCTGATATGTCTAAGGAGATTACACTGTCCCTTGCAGGAGGCAGATAGATGGGAGAATCAGCCCACTGTTTCATCTCATCCCATGGCAGTGTCTGAATTCTTTATCGTGTTCACAGATCTTTAGATCTATTTCCTGCTAGTCACCTTGAGAATGAGGTTATTCAAAGCTGCTAGAAATGTCCCTTGTAGCTGCAATCTCTCAACTCAGAAGACTCAGCTGGACTTGGACAGAGCCACCCCGTCATCCCACTCTTTTGTACCCCTCCCCTCTTCTTTTTATCAATGCAGGAAAGATGGGACTGGAAATCTTACCACAACCCTGGCGATGCTAAGCCTGCCTGAGCTTCCCTATGCTTGCCATGATTGTAGGAGGGGCCTTGGCAGTGACAGCACGTGGGCAGGAATGATGCAGTAGTATGAGCAGTGAAGGTGGCATGTAAACAGAGCCCCAATGATAATCTACACTCTGAAGCCTCCAGCTCTGTACCCCCAAGCAGAGAGCAGAAAAGCTCCTGAGACACAGTCCTCAGAGGTGGAGGGAACAGGGACACATGGCACAGCTGTAGGGAGACTTCTAACCCTGGGTCCTCAGCACCCACCAGAACTTACTAAATCCAGTGGTGAACTCTTCTGGGGTCAGAAAGCCATTGCCATCAGCATCCAGGGCATCAAACACTTCCTCCAGTTCCTCCAGGCTGAGGGGCAGCTCCTGATGCAGCCTCTGAAAGCAATTAAGACCACACTTGTCAGCACATGATGGTGATGGGGGTTAAGAGTTTGGCCCAAACCTACAAAAGCCAGGAGCATCCTCCTCCCTAGCATATGAGAACAGAGGTTATCGATTGGGTGCCAACATTAGACACTTTGCTTTTTTTTTATATATATATATATCCATATGCACACAATTCTCATGACACTCTTTTGAGATAGGAATCTCCCATTTTGGAGATGAGATTTGTGGCTGGAAATATGGCTCAGCAGTTAAGAGCACTGGCTGCTCTTGCGGAAGACTGGGGTTCGATTCTCAGCACCCACATGACAGTTAACAACTGTTCATAACTCCGGTTCCAGGGGATCTGATGTCCTCTTCTGACCCCCATAGGAATTGCACAATATGGGTCACTTACACACATACAGGCAATAACTCATACAAAATTAAAATGATAAAATATTTTTTTAAAAGATGAGGTTTGAAGTTAAGTTGCTGGCTCCAATAAAACTTAGCCAGGAGTCAAATCCAGTTCTGACTTAAGAGCTGGCACTATTGTAGGCCAATGCTGTGCAGGACTGAATGGCTATAGGAAAATTCCTCTATGGCACAGTATTCTGAAGTTAAATGAGATCACAGACGGGAAGCTTAGGACAAAGTGCCTGGCATTGAGAAACCATTCAATCAAAGTAGGGGTTGGGGTGAGTTGGGCCTAGTGCTGAAGACCTGTAATCTCAGCATTCCAGAGGCTGTGACAGGAGAATCCCAAGTTTAAGGCCACCCTGGGCAACTTGGTAAGACTCTGTTTCAAAATAAAAGGGAAGGCTGGAGAGATGGCTCAGTGCTTAAGAGCACTGGCTATTCTTTCAGAGGACCTGGGTTTGGTTCCTAGCACCCACGTGGCAGCTAACAAATGTCCTTAATTCCCGTTACAGAAGATCTGGTGCCTTCCTCTGGCCTCCATTGGTATTATAGGCATATGGTACACTTACATACATGCAGGCAAAACACTCATACACATAAAATAAATAAATATAAAAAGATTAAAACAGGACAAATGATGTGGCTCAGTGGTAGAGAGCTTCCCTGACCTGCATAAGGCCCTAGGTTTGAACCCTAATACCTTTCACCCCACAAAAAAGTGGTGGGAGAGGACAAAGACAGGGAGAGACAGAGAGACCCACTGAGCCAGCATGGCAGACTGGGTTTAGTGGTTTCACATCCTGGTCTTTTCTCCTATACCTCTTCTTCCCCAAACCATGCTACCTCTGTTGGTGTGGGTCTTCCTGGTGGATGTTATAGGTTGGATTCCGAATAAAAATCACCAACACCATTTGATTGAAAGCAGCAAGGTAAAGTTTTATTACGGCCGACCGGGCTGTCTATGTCGGGAATAGAAGCAGCCTCAAACACCAGTTGGCCAGAATATTTATAGGACTACAGAAAGCAGAACAAGTGGGCCAATCAGGTTTATACAACACAGCAAAATTTGAACATAGCAAACTTCGAATTTACCAATCAACTATTGGTCATTGTGTGGACATGGGCTTGGGTAAACGAAGCAGGATAGCAGAAGCAAGATAAGTGGTTAGTCAACTGCCATCCTAGATTATAGATAAGCAAAACAGGTTTAGATAAGCAGTTAGTCAACTGCTGGCCTAGATTACAATACCCTGTGGCATGCGGTCAGGCCATTTCTTGGAATTCAGAGTTGCTTCTGCCTTCTAGGTATGTTTTATAAGTAGAGTAAAAGGCATTTCTTCTAAAATGGCTGCTTTGGGCAAAATGGAGTAACTTAGGCTAGGTTAGTTTAGCTGAGATAGTTTAGTGGAGGCCCTCCTCTCCCTGGGTCTTAGCCCTGCTCCAGTAAATTGCTATGAACACACTTTGATCTTCAACTCTAAGGATGCTGAGTAATCTCCCTCATGATTCACATGTCCCACAACTGCTCCCTTTAGCTCCGGTTTGAATGTGAAATGTCCCCCCACAGGCTCCAGTGATTGAGCTCTTGGTTTCTGGCTGATGGTCCTATACAGGAGGTTGTGGGACATGGCAGGTGAAGGTGGGTCTTGGCAGGTTAGCACTCAGAGCACTGACAGTGTGAGGAGCAATGTGGCTGGGCTGTTGATATTTCCCTCTGGCATTTGCCTGGTGTGCAATGGCCGCAGGTCAAAGCAAGAGTCCTCTTGTGACTTAACAATCCTTCTCCAAGTGAGGACCCACTAGAGGATTTTGTTACCTCTCAGCTGGTCATCCTTCTTCCTTCCAAGAACCTAAAGGCCAGCTGCACAAACTGCTTCTGTGAAAATGACTGACAGCTGAGCAAACACAGGGCTTTGTAGGAAGGAAAGTGGACATGAATCTGGACAGTCAGAGCTGGCAGGTGTGACAGCCCAAATCACAACTGGAGAGAGCACTTGGCCCACAGGCTTCTAGCTGATTAGCCATGAAGTGTTGTTTGGCAGGTCTCTGCATTAAGGGTGTTTAGGACTCATTACCAAGTGGGAAGAGAGGCTGATGGGAAAGCCATTTGGAAGACCTGAATTAAATACGAATGGATTTCTCAAGAAAGGAATGCAAAGCCTCTAGAAGCTGCAGCTGCAGAGGAGCCTGGGTGACAGCAGCCTCTGGTTCATTAACAGTCCATAACCCAGCTGTGGCAAGAGCCACTGAGACACTGGGGGTAGGAGGGTGTGATTTTGTGATTTTGCCAGTAGGAAGTGTATCAGCTCCATTGGAAATGAAAGTCATTCTCACCTGGAAAAGGATAGAACTTCTCTGGCTCCCATCACAGCCAGATTCCAGTGCTTAAAAGGGATAAGACTTCCTCCCTTCCTCCCCTCAGCCTCCTGTCTGGATCTGACAGAAACTTGGTAGCTTGGGGTGTGCTGAAGCTAGAAAGGAGGAGGAGGGAAGCTCCACAGTCAACAGACCCTCAACCTGCCTTTTACCCCCTACACATATATGAACAGCCATATGTGATACCATGTCTCTTTCCAGTGTGAACCAGGGCAGGCTCTTGGGACTCAGGCTCAGCCACCTCCCTGAACCTAATGATGCTTTGCTTCACAGATCCCCATGTTGTCTCTTCCCAACCCCTCTCTTCTACTATCTCAAGTCAGTTTCCCTTTGTTGGTGAAGATAGAAAAAGCACGGTCTGTCTCTGGCTACTTCTTCTTCTGTCTTTGGAAGTCAGAGCTGCCTGATCTCCAGCCTCCTCTGTATGCCTCACTATACCAAATTCTTTTCCCTTTTTATTGTTGATGTTAGCTCTACATGAAAAGTCTAGTGTGTTCCTCCTATAATTTCCTAACCATCTGGTTAGTCTTTTCTTTAAAGATCTTATTTATTTTTATTTTGTATGTGATTGCCTGCATGTATGTATCTGTACCATGTGTACCTGATGCCTGAGGAAACCAGAAGCCACCCTTGGATCCCCTGGAACTGGAGTTACAAAGTGGTCGTGCATCACCATGTGGGTGCTGGGAAGCAAATCTGGGTCTTCAGTAGGACTAGCCAGTGCTCTTAACTGCTGAGCTATCTCTCCAGCCCTGAAAAGTCTTTTAGTCTTAATAATCATAATTATTTCCTTATCTTTCTTCTCAGGAACCCACAGAGCCATGTGAAATCAATTTATTCTGGTCTGGTTCCTGGGAACCTGGTGGTATCTATAGTTTTAACAGGTAGAAGGGTAGAGGGCATGGGATGACTGGCTCCACTGAACAACAGGCCTGTGAGCTTTGCCTCAGGAGGCAGAGGAGATTAGAGCTGGGATGAGGAACTCGTTTCCCATCTATATTTGGGGCACAACATAGCAGTTTTCTAGTGTGTTCCTCCTATAATTTCTTAACCATCCAGACCTCTTCCCACCTACCACCAGCACCACAGTTAAAAAGTCATCAAAGTCAGAGCCTCGTTCCCAGCATTCCCAACAAGCGAGGCTTGGTCACTGGTGCTCAATAAACCAGTTAAAGGTGCTGGAGAGATGGCTCTGTGGTTAAGAGCATTGACTGCTCTTGAAGAGGACCTGTATTTGATTCCCAGCACCCACATGGCAGCTACAATAACTCCAGTTCCAGGGGAATCCAAAGCTTTCTTCTGACCTTTGTATCCGTGGGCATTGCATGACACAGGTGCACTTACATATGTGTAGGCAATACACTCATACACATAGAATAAAATAAAAAAATAAATAATTTAAGAAATAATTAAAAAATAAACCAACTAAAGAAACAAGCCTTTGTGAAAAACAGAGAAAGGAGATTAATTCAATTGGGAAGAACAAATAAAGGGATCCAGGGAGCTGAAGCCCATCTTCAGGGTCCTGTCTAGGTTTAAATAGAAAACAAGAGGCATGCGTAATTAATTAGTCTGGGTTAAAATGTGATCTTGCCATCACTGACCCATCATGTTTGGGCAAGGTGGTTTGATGAATTGTCAGAGCTGTGGGAACTTTCTTAGGAAAACAGTTCCTCCTCTGACTGGCACCAGGGTCCCAGCTCTCTTTCCCTGGCATAAGGAAATTCCAATTCCTTGAGGTCTATTTTCTCAATAGTTAGTCTGATAGCTGAACGGAAGGTCACAAAATATCTCTCTTTGGGATGTCTTCACCCCTGCTGGGAAGGTTGCACCACCGCCAAATGGGGTTCTTCAGTGTCATGACTTTAAATTCCACATGGTTGGGAGGGCAGGCAAGGGAAAGAAGGGATACGCGAACAAGACAGCTTGTCTTCCTCCTGCCTGGTTCATGGCTCCTTTGACCCCAGCCAGTGGCTCCTTCACTCTAGCTCCTAGGTGGGGCTTCTCCACTCCCAGGCAGGGTAGAGAACACTGACTCGCAGAACTATGATAACTTGTTTTTCTCATTCACAAGCCTTATCTCAGTTCCCCTTTTGTACACTGGGAGATTGGAGTCCTTGACAAATGTCCCCTCCCTCAGTTAGATTTTACTTTATGTTGCATCTCCAGGCTCTAGCCTAATGCTGAAAACCTTGAAGAATCAGGGCAATTTGGTAAGTGAATGAGTGAATGAGTGAATGAATGAATGGATGACTTATGTGGCTGTGAGTGGTGGCAAATGTGTGACTTGGATCTACAGAATGCTAGCCTAGACCTCACATGCAGCCAGTCCTGATCAGCCCAGCTTCGGCTCCTCAGAAGAGCGCATAACCTAGAGTTTGCCAGGCCTAGAGCACCAAGACCCATGCTTTTGGTTTTTTTGTCCTTCATCTCAGCACATCACGACCCAGCATGGGACAGAGGCAGATGTAGCCTCAGCGCTCTCAAAGATGCTCAGAGTAGCAGGGGAGAAACAGAGGCCTGAACAGGCTGCTGTGGATGCAGAAGAAAGATGGTGCACTGCTGGCCCTAAAGATGGATCTCCTCAGGCTTCCTCTTTAGTTCAGGTGTCACATGAACATCTCTGAATATGTATACCATGTGGTTAGCTGTGTGAGGCGTACTACTGGGCTGTGGACCAGGAAGATACAGGAGTCTGGCTACGATGTTAGCATTTATGTTACATGTATTTATTTAGTTTTAATTTTTCAATTTTTTATTTATTTTGGGTGTATGTGTATCTTAGTTTACTTTCTATCCCTGTGATAAAACACTGGCCAAAATCAACTTGGGGAGGAAAGGGTTTATTCAACTTAGAATTCACAGTCCATCCAGGGAAGCCAAGGCAGGAACCTGGGGGCATGAAATGAAGCACAGACTATGGAGGAATGCTGCTTACTGACTTCCTCCTGTGGTCTGTGCTTAGCTTGCTTTCTTATACAACCCAGAACCACCTGTCCAGGGGTGGCACCACACACTGTAGACTGGACCCTTCCATATCACTCAACAATTAAAAAATGCCTCACAGACACATAGAACAATGGATAGAGGAAATTCCCCAATTGAGGTCCCCTCTTCCTAGAAGTGTCAAGTTGACAACTGAAGCTATTCGGCACAATGTGCATGGTTTTAGGGCTCCATGTCATGTGTATGGAGGTCACAGGACAACTAATGGGAGTTGGTTCTCTCCTTCCACTCTGTGGGTCCCAGGTATCAAACTCAGGTCATTAGGCCCAGCAGCAGGTGCGCCTTTACCCCTGAGTCATCTCATTGCTACATGTATTTTTTAAAAAATATCACAGCCTGGTAAACACCAGGACTGGGGCTGAGATGTGGGACCTGTGCATGTGTTGCTACTCTGGTGGCTCCTGAAGCCCCTTGCTCACCCTTCCACAGACCCCCACCTCAAGTGACAATCCCGAGCTGCCCCCTTCCAGGTCTCACAGTTCTCTGGAGGCTGCACTGGGAGCTGAAGGTAACAAAGGCAGAGGTCGCCCTGCCCAGACATGGACGCCACCTACTAAGGGAAACCCCAAACAGAGCAGCTCTGGGTAGGATGACAAGTCAAGCTTTGCCCTGCCGGGATAACCAAGAACCATGTGGACTTTCCTCAGGGTTCTCTTTTCCTGCTCATCTGCTTCCACATGTGGACAGCCATGGGGAAGACACGGGACTCTGGACTCTGCTCTCTCTGATAGCACTTCTTTCAGCCCAAAGCATTTAGAACTTCAAATGCTTCATGGTCCACAGGTAGAGAAAAATATCAGAGAATTTGCAGATAGGAGAAATCAATATCACACAGGTTCAAGCCTTGGCTTGTCGGCTTGTTTGTCCCCTTTCCTCCTGCCTGGACCAGGAACAAGGATGAAGGAGGAGGACAGAGGAGGAAGGCAGCTGAGCTGGCATCTCTGGGACTTGATATTTCTGACCGTGTCTCAAGTCCAATGCAAGGAATTTCTCTAAAACTGCACATGAGGCTGTGGATGCGACTTAGTGGGAAGAGTGCTTGCAAGCCAGGTACAAAGCCCCAGGTTCAATCCCAAGCACTGTGTAAACCATGTATGATGGTGCACATTTGTAATCCCAGTGCTTTGGAGATCAGAAGTTCCAGGTTATCACTGGCTGCATAGTGAGTTCAAGACCAGCTGAGGATACTTGAGATCTTGTGTCAAAAATGAATAAATAGAGGCTGGAGAGATGGCTTAGCTGTTAAAAGCACTGACTCCTCTTGCAGGAGGCCTGGGTTTGGTTCCCAGTACCCATTACCAATCAACTGTAATTCCAGTTCCAGGGGATACCACACCCTCTTCTGGCCTCCATGGGAATTACATGACATGGTTCTCCATAAATGCAGGCAAAATACTCATACACATAAAATAAAAATAAACAAATAAATATGTACTTGATAACTTAAGCTCTCCACACCTCTCCCTGCACTGGAGAGTGGGTTTCTCTGGGTTGTAATTGTGATGCATAGCAGGTGTGGTGAGGGACACAGTGTGCGTGGCCCAGAGTTGATGCTTGATACATGTGAACTCCTTATTTCTAGAGGGTGTGTTGTGGTTTGAATGAGAAGGTCCCCCAAAGACTCCAAATGTGGTTTGGATATTTTGTCGCCAGTTGATGGCACTGTTTTGGGACATTTTAAGACATGAAGTTGATGGAGGAAGTGCGTCACTGGGGGAGGACTTTGAGAGTTCTTAAGCCTTGCCAAACTTCCAGTTGCTTTCTGCTTCCTGTGCGTGCTTGAAGATGTGATCTCTTGGTTTTCTTCACCATCCCTCCCCCCACCATGCTTCCCCCCACCATGTCTCTCCCCACCATACCTCCCCCCACCATTATGGGCTCTTAACTCTCTGGAACTGTAAGCGCAAATAAACTCTTCCTTCTATAAGTTGCCTTTGTCATAGTGTTTTTATCACAGCAACAGAAAAGTCACTGATATGGGCAGAGTCAAGAGTTAAGCATTTGGATCTGGGACATGAGTCAGTGGGAGACCACTTGCCTAGCATGTATGACATCCTGGGCTCTGTCCATAGCACCATGAAAAGAAAAATGAAAGTTAAGCATAACTTCTTTAAAGCCACCCCTACTAAGCAACACTCGGCACAGACCTCTACAGGACAATTAGGAGGCTCATCAGCTGGCTCCCCCAAACATCCCATACCTGGCTGTGCACACAGAGTGGGGCTTTGGGAATGAGTTTCTACAGCAGGAAGTTACTGGGGAGCCTGCTCCTGAAAACAATGGTGTGTGAACTGTGTAGCAACCATGTGGAGGGACAGCTCCCACAAAACATGAAAACACCATCCGCTGGCAGAGGATGAGCCCCACATGTGACAGCACCGGATCACGAGGCCAGCTCTCTGCTTCAACACCACGCACTCCCGTAAACAAGCACAGATGAGATGCGTAAACAAATGCCTACATTCCACCGTCCAACTTGAATGCATTCTGAGAAGCTAGACTTAGAGAAAGAAAATTTGACCTGGTTATGCAACCTTTCAAGGCGCTCGTGACAGAGTATGGGGTACAAAGTTTGGGGAGCAAGGTGGTTTTCATAGGGCTTTAGTGGATCTGCCTTTCTTTCACTCATATTCAAGCCTGTAGCATAAGAGACTTCAGTGAGAGACCAAGAAGGACCTTGACTTGTGAGTCACCAAACCAGAGATGAATAGACAGTCCCATTTAAACCTGGTCATTACCTAGTTTTGTGTGCAGTGAACTAAGAGCGGCTTTTACAGTTTCAAGTGGCTGAAAAAAAAAATCAAAGGAAGACTCACATTCAGTAACCATATTCAAGCCTGTAGCATAAGAGACTTCAGTGAGAGACCAAGAAGGACCTTGACTTGTGAGTCACCAAACCAGAGATGAATAGACAGTCCCATTTAAACCTGGTCATTACCTAGTTTTGTGTGCAGTGAACTAAGAGCGGCTTTTACAGTTTCAAGTGGCTGAAAAAAAAAATCAAAGGAAGACTCACATTCAGTAACACGCAAGAAATTATATAGCCTTTTAAAACCCTTCCATAAAAGACTTTTTTTCTGTCATAGTGGGACTTGAGCCCAGGGCCTTATAGATGCTAAGCAAGTGCTCTTTAACACTGAGCTATACCTCAGTCCTTTGTAATTTGCTGTTTGTTTGTTTGTTTGTTTGTTTATTTGTGACAAGATCTCACTGAATTTCTGACTGGCTTTGAACAAACTACTCTCCTGCCTCAACCTGCATGTATCACCATACCCCAATTATATGGGTTTATGTGGTGCTAGGAGTTGAATCTAGGGCTTCATACATGCCCAAGCATTACCAACCAACCACATCCCCAGATCTCCATGTCATAGTTAAGTCTCTATGTGACTCTCACCATTTCCCACAATCTTGGGGTAATGCACAGTCGGTGAAGCCCAACAGCAGGTAAGAGCAGGTGTGGAATGAGCAGGGACCAGGCTCCCCACAGGGTGTGTGCTGACAGCCTCTCCAGGGCAGAGACCGTGAAGCCTTTTCTGGGGAGATACCACTCCCACCAGGTAGCCCCAGTCCACAACAAAGAATCCTACACCATGTGGGGCTCCAGGTGGGTTCCCATCTCACCTGCATGTCTGTCCTGGCAATGAAGCCCTTGCCCTCAGAGTCACAGGTCTGAAAGAAATCATGCGCCTTCCTCCACATGGCGCTCTGGGCTGGTACCTGTCCCTCCACCTCCAACATCTCCGGGCGGTCCAGCAACCCCAGGCAGGCTACACTGCCATCCGCTCCTTGGCCTGGTGTCAGGGGACTAGAATCTCTCCTCCCATCTGCAGCAGCCATCAGACCTGTGGATCTCTTCAGAACCTGAACAGGAGAGATGGGAGAGAGAAGTGTGTGACAGGGATGGAGAAAGGCTGGAAAAGAACCCGAGGGAGAAAGGAGAGGTGCAAAGCTGGTCGCTGGAGTGTCCTGACACCTTTTAGCAACATCTCTAATTATTAGGGCTCAGGATGAGCAAGATGTGCAGTCCTATCTGATAGATCAGACAGCCCATCAAACAGGAGGGAGTCAAGAGTGGGGTGGAAACACGTTGAGATTGAAAGAGGTGACTAGAGGACACTTACAATCCCCCAGCTTAAATAAACACAGAACACTGAAACAGACCCTGGTAGACCATTACTTCTTTGGATGCAGGCACTGTTTCATGGCATGATGGACATTTTTTCATAGAATTCTACATCCCTGTAAGATAGATGTTTATCATTTCCAATTTAGAATAAGATGGGTCCATTTTTCCCGTGAGAACAGCTGATGCTCAGAAAGGTTGAGTGATTCATTCAACATCATACAGCAAGTTAGTACAAAACCAGAGATTTACATCCAGGCTCTTCTAACTTGTACAGAATTTGGTGCTGATGATCTCACACTGTCCTACCGCAGCATGGTCAAGGTCAGAGAGCTCCGCTTACTCAGATGTGCTTGTTAGACACCACCCACAATCAGTAAGTGCTGCCACACACCTCTGCCGGGGCTTCAGGCTCTGCAGTTTGCATAGGAGGAACTTCTCCGTTATTAGAGAGTTTTCTCTCAGATTACATGTGTCCAGCACATACAATCAGATCTGAAAGCTCCTAAGAGGGCAGGGCATCTTACTTATTTTCTCATTGCTGTAACAAAATAATCTGACAAAAGCAATTTAAGGAAGAAAGGGTTTGTTTTAGAGCACAGGTGGAGGATACAGTCTACTCTAGCAGTAAGGCAGCACAGAAGGTATGGTGGCAGGAACAGAGGCTGATTGGTCACATTCCATCCACACTCGGGAAGCAGGGAGTAGGTAGACAGTGGGGCTGGGTTATAAAGCCTCCAGGCCTGCTCCCAGTGACCTGCTTCCTCTGGTGAGGCTCCACCTCTTCAAAGTTCCAAAACCTTCAAAACAGCACCACAAGCTGGGGACCCGCCCTTCAAACACATGAGTCTGTGGGAGACAATTTACATTCAAACCACAGCAGGGGACGTGAGGGAATCTTGTGTTAAGATGTAGAAGAAGGTGCCCAGAAACCTGGCATGCAGGCTGAACGCCATTCCTTGATACATGAACTTGAACAAGACAAGACCTCTCTGGGCCTCAGTATCCTGATCTGCACAGCAAAAAGAGTAGGTCCATTTGTCTCCAAGTTCCTTTCTGTCTCTGACAGTCTATATAGGTTTGTGAATTTCCAAAATTGTAAAATGTTCAACAAAAATTTGGGTTAATGTCATAAAAGGTAAAAATACACTTGAAATTTTCCATCTGAAGACATTTTGGAAACAGAACAGGCCCAAATCTTACATAAATGTTAACACTTAAATTTAGCCATATATGTACTTAGAATGAGTTTTGTGGGGAGCTGAGGATTTAATGCCTGGATCATTTGTTGTAAAAAGTTGTCACATCGTATATTATTAGGCTCAGCACTCTAGCTCAGCCACACCAGGATCTCAAAACAATCTGTGATTTCAGTCAACACCTTCAGCTAGCAGATTCATCAGGAGCTGTCAGCCAGATAGCTGGCAGACCTGCCTGCCTCAGTACTGGAACCTGCATCCTGCAAATTACACCTGTCATTCCACATGGTAGACTTGTAGCTCCCACCCAGATAAAGAACAGAGTCCCAGAGGGGTTCAGCAACTTGGGTCAAGGCCTAGCATCACTAGAGGCCTCTTCTGCTGCTCTATTACCTGCCTATGTGAACGCCCTGCTGGGGCTCACTCTCAGCTGGTTCTCTTCCCCAACACATAGCAATCAATTGAAGTCACTTCCTAGAGGCTATTCATCACACCAGTGGGCTCATCTTTAATTCATTCACTTGTGTGTTCATCTACTGATTACCACCTTACCACTCTGAGCTAAGATTGAAAATGCAAGCATCTATGGTATGTGGTCTCTGCCCTTGTTGAATGAGGGTCTCAGCTTGGGGTTTTCAGTAGGAGAAAGCATTTGGGGACAAGTTCTAATTAGTCTACGACTACCTAGCTGGGCTAGCTGGGTTAGCTGCGCTAGCTGTGTAAGCTTAAGTGAGGCTGAGAGGCACTGCAGGGCTGTGTGTGAACAAAGGAGATCTCTTAGTTCCCAATCTGACAGTTGTTGGCCCTTGTCTTCCCTGGCCCATCTCGCCTCTGCTTCTGCTGACCTGGTCACAGGTCACACAAGGGATGAGAGTCAATCTGACATTTCTAACAAAGCCATGTACTTGTCCATGGTACAACAGGCCTGAGGTCTCACTTGATCTTCATCCCAGTCTGGCCTAGAGTGTGGGATATGCCAGCTAAGGAGTGATTGTGGAACCAGGGAAAGCCAATCCTTGGCTGAATCTTCGCAGGGAAGCCCAAAAGGGCTTGTATTTCACCCAGGCAGCTCTATATCTGGGATTTTGATTTTATAATGAGTAAGGCCAGGCCTTTTTCTAGAAAAGTCGGAGTAATCAGGATTGGACTTATCTTCCCTGATGAAACAATCCAAGATCTGGACAAAACATATATATTTTAAATGGTTTTCAAGTCACTAGACATCAGGCAATGGAAAAAAGTGATCCTTTGGTATTGCTAGGGCTATGCTGAGTTGAGTAAGCCCCACCCTAACTTAGGTACAAAATGAAAGGGGGTGTTTACTCTCAGGTACTAATCCTTTACTGATCAGTCCTATGAATGGGTGGGTAGGACAGTGATTACCATCTTGAAGTTTCACCCCAGGGCTTTAGTCATCTCACTCTAGTCCAAGCTCTGTGCCCAAGAGGTGGAAACACACAGAATGAGCCTCGTGTTTGCCTCATCTAGGCAAATTTTAGATTATGGCTCAGTTGCAAAAACCCAGGAAGGTTACAGTGAACTATCTTCGTTGAAGAAACCCACTGATATGCTGCCCACAAGAAATTCACTATAGGTATAAAGACATAAACGGATTAAAAGTATTAATACAGTTTGGAAAAAATATACTCCATTAACGTTAGTTAGAGAACCTGCATATTGGTACTAATGAAGCAGTTATGAAACAAAATATATTCATGGAGATGAAGTCATGTGACTGGTTGTTCTTGCAGAGGACCTAGGTTTGGTTCCCAGCACCCACATGGTGGCTAACAACCATTCATAACTCCAGTTCCAGGGGATCCAACGCCCTCTTCTGTCCTCTGCCAGTACTGCATAACACAGGTACATTTACATACAGGCAGGCATAATACTCATACACATAAAATAAAAATAAATAAAATTAAAAAGAGGTCAGTTCATCAATGGGATACAGCAACCATAAATATTTATATATCGTATTAGTTACTTTGGTATCTCTGTGACAGAACACTTGACAGAAACTACTTCAGGAAGGAAAGATTTATTCTGACTCATGGTTTCAGTTTATCATGGTATATAAGGCAGAGAAGTTTCATGGCAGTAGGAACATGTGGTGGAAGCTATTCACATGGTGGTGACCAAGAAGCAGAACTCAAAGCCAGGCACAGAGGCTGAGTTGTAACCTTCAATGGTCACTCCTAAGATCCTACTTCTGCCACTAGGACCCACAACATTCCCAAATTCACCTGCCCACAAAATATTGTCACATTCTGGGAAACAAGCACCCTAAACATAAGCCTATAGGGAACTTTTCAGATTCAAGCCACAACATGAAGAGAAAAAACTACAAAGAGAGAGAAGAAAATCTGCAATCATACTCAAAGGTTTCAATAACATTCTTTTAAGAGTTAACAACTCTGGCAAACAAATTCAGCAGGGGTACAAAATTGGAAAATTCTAGCTACCATTTTGACTTAGTTGACATTTATAGAACATTCCAGTCAACAACAACTGTATATACTTTCTTTTCAAGTGTTCATACAATATTTATCAAGTTAGTCCACATCCTAAATATATATATTTATATAGTCTCTATATATTTGAAAGGATTCAGTTTATATGTATGCACTCTGACTGCAATGATATTTCATCAAAAATGCAAACCAGGAAGCCTCTGGAAAAGTTCACAATATTTGGAAACAAAGTACACTTCTAAATAACTCAGGAGCCAAAGAACCAATGTAAAGAGAAGATGAAAAGGATTTTGAATTAAATATAAAAAAGCACAATATAGCAAAACGTGTAGCTCACTGCTAAAACAGTACTTATGAAAACATTATAGCACTAATCACATAAATTAATAAGCCAAGGACCTCAGTGTCCACCTTAAGAAACTGAAAAAAAGATGATTAAATTACATCCAAAGTAAGGAGAAGGCAAGCGTGTCTGCTCTTCCCACTTCTACTCCACCCAGTGCAAGGAGGCAAGAAAAGGAAGCAAAAGACATTCACAGCAACGGAAAAGAAGGTTTCTAGGAAAACCGTCTTTGTCATCAGGTAGAATGGTTGTTGTGGTTTGAATGAGAATGCCCCTATAGGCTCTGGGTATTTGGACATTTTGCTCCCAGTTGGTGGCGCTGTTTTGGGAGGTCTTAGAAGGTATGGCCATGCTGGAGGAAGCACATCACTGGGGGTGGGCTTAGAGAGTTCTTAAGCCTTGCCAGATCTCGTCACTCTCTTATGTCCTGTGCCTGCTTGAAGATGTGAGTGCTCTGCTTTCTGCTCCTGCTCCAGCCACCTCCAGCCACCATGCCTCCCTGCCATGATGACTGTAATTCCCCTAGAACTGTAAGCTCAAATAAACTCTTCCTTCTATAAGTTGCTTTGGTCAGTGTTTCTATCACAGCAACAGAAAAATAGAACAGTTGTCTTAGTAAAAGACCAATGACTGTTCTAGCCACAAACCCTAAATATAAAAAGTAACTGAATTTTAGCATACCAGAAATGAAAGTTCAAAAAACATTCAAATATGAAATATTTACATGCATATCTGACAAAGGAAGTATAATACTTCTACACTAAAAGCTAAAAAATGTAGTGAGAGAAATTAAAGCAGATCTAAACAATGGAGAGATATTCTGTCCTTCTTTGGTTTCTGTTGCTGTGATAAAACACTGACCAAAACCACCTTGCAAAGGAAAGGGTTTATTTCCCTTTACAGTATAGTCCTTTGATGAGGGAAGCCAGGGCAGGAGCTCCAGCAGGAACCTGGAGGCAGGAACTGAAGCAGAGACCATGAAGAAATGCTGCTTACTGGCTTGCTCCTCAGGCCTGTGCTCAGTCTACTTTCTCATATAACCCAGGACCATCTGGCCAGGGTTGGCACTGCCCACAGTGGGCTGGGACCTCCCACATCACTCAACAATCAAGAAAATGCCCCCACAGACATGGCCACAGGCTAACCCAATAGAGAAAATCCCCCAATTAAGGTTCCCTCTTCCAAGGTGTGTCAAGTTGGTGGCACTGACTGGAGAAGGTCATGGAATCTTTAGGAGATGCAGCTTAGCTGGAGGAACATGTCACTAGGGGAGGGCTTTGAGAGTGCATAGCCTTGCCCCATTTCTAGTTTCGTTCTGCCTGCTTCCTGCAAGTGGTTGGAGATGTGAGCTTTCACTGTCTGTTCCAGCTGCTTCCCTGCTTCCCCACCATGATGGACTCTTCTCCCTCTGGAAGCCCAAGGGAACTTTCCCTTCCATAAGTTGCCTCTGTCAATAGTGTTTTATCACAGCACCAGAAAAGTAAATAATACGATTTCCAGTAATGGCACTAGAGCAATTAGATATCCATTTGTGAAAAGGATTCCAATTCATACCTTGTTGCATACACAAAAATTAACTCACAATGTATCCTAGACCTAAACATAAAACCTACACTACAAATCTTTGAGAAGAAAATATCCTTGTTACCTTAGCTTAGGTTAATAAACATCTTGGGTACAATAGTTATTGCGCCATCCATATTTTAAAACCCTGATAAATGAACTTTATTAAAATTTAAAACGCAATCTCCCTTAAAGTATCATTTAAGAGAATAAAAGGCAAGCTAGAGAGGAGGATAGGGTTTTAAACACATATATGGTAATATATACATATCTTTAAAATTCATTAATAAGGGCTAGAGAGATGGCTCAGTGATTAAGAGCACTGACTGCTCTTGTAGAGGACCTGGGTTCAATCCTCAGCACCCACCTGGAGGCTAACAACATTCCATAACTCCAGTTCAATGGGATCTGATGCCTCCTTGTGGCCTTCGTGGGCATTGTATAACATTCAAACATTAAATTTTTTATAAAAAGAACGACACGGGTGCACTTACCTACATGCAGGCAATACACGCATACACATAAAATTAAAAAATTATTTTATTTATTATTTGTTATTTTACAATACACACATACACAATACATGCATACACAATACACACATACACAATAAATAATAAATAAAATATTTTAAATTATTTATTTATTTTTTTTATTTTATGTGTATGCATGTATTGCCTGCATGTAGGTAAGTGCACCCGTGTCGTGCAATGCCCGTGGAGGTCAGAAAAGGCTGTTGGATCCCCTGGGATTGGAGTTACAGACAGTTGTTAGCTGCCATGTCAGTGCTGGGATTCAAACCCAGGTCTTCTGCAAGAACAACCATTGTTCTTAACCACTGAGCCCTCTCTCCAGCCCCAATAAATAAAATATTTTAAAAAGAAATCTTTTAAAAAATTCATTAATAAGCAAAACTCACTCGTAAAAGTGAGCAACAAATTTGAATAGGCACTTTACCACATAAGATATATAAATAACAAACAATGCTATGAAAATTGTCCACCATCATTGGTTGTAAGGAAAAGCCACAACAGAGTACCATACACACTGATTTGAATCGTTAATGTTTAAAAAACTGAACACACTAAGTCTTGGTAAGGCTGTGGGGCAAATGGAATTCTCATACATTGGTGGTTGGAACTCAAAACTGAGCAACCCTTTTTGAAAATCATTTGGCATTTTCTTTAAAAAAATCAAACAGACTTCGCCAGGTGTGATGGCACATGCCTTTGATCCCAGCCCTCAGAGGCAGAGGCAGACTGATCGCTGTAAGATCAAGGACAGCGTGGTCAACATAGTGAATTCCAGGCTAGCTGGGGCAGTTACTGGTAGACCCTGTCTCATAAGATAAGCAAACAAACAAACCCAAAATAAAAATATAAAACAAACTTTTATCATATGATCATAGAATCCAGCAACTATTTATCTAGACAATGAAAGTGTATGTACATACATAGACTTGTACATGAATATTCATGGAATTTTTATTTGTGATAATGAAAAATAAGAGGGGCTGGGATGTGGCTCAGGGGTTAGAAAGCTTGCCTAGCAAGCCAAAGCCTTGGGTTCCGCCCCAACACTGCAAAGCAAGCAAAAACAAACAAGTAAACAGCATCAAGAGACGAAGGGATAAGCAGATCATAGTGTTTAAATTAAAACAGAGGCATAAGGCAATGGACTATTTTTTAAACATTTTATTTATTATTTTTATTTTATGTGTATGAGTGAGTGTATTGCCTGCGTGTAAGTGCATCCATGTTGTGAGATTCCCACAGAGGTGAGAAGAGGGTGTCAGATCCCCTGAAACTGGAGTTATGGGTAGTTGCTAGCTACCATGTGGGTACTGGGAATTGAACCCAGGTCATCTGCAAGAGCAGCCTGTGCTCTTAACTATTGAGCCATCTCTCCAGTCCCAATAACCCTGATTCTTCTATTAACATTCAGTTCTGTTAAGAAGGACGTGATTGGGAATTAAGCAATTTCCCTGTGAAACTTCCAATTTGTTCAGGGAGCTAAGGAAACCTTAAACATACAGAAGCAGGGCAGTCATTACAGATCACCTATCTACCAGAGTCCAGCTCTCGTTGTCTTAACCTGAGACCCCTGGCTTGGCTTGAAGTTTTCACTCAGCCTCTGTGGGTTTGCCAAGAGCGGTAGGAGACAAAATGACATAGGCACTGCTACTTCTGTTTCAAAGTCAAATGGAAGTCCTGTCATGAGCTCAGCCATCTCCCACTTGGATGGAGCCCAAGAGGCTTAACCTTGGGGCTAGACAGGTATTTGTCTCAAAGATTTTCCATCAGCGAGACCAGTGAGACAGTTCAGCAGGTAAAGGCACTTGCTGTACAACTCTGGTGATCTGAGTTCAAGACCCAGGTTTTAAAAGCAGAAGGGAAGAAATGACCCCACAAACCTATCCTCTTATCTCCACACGTATATACACACATAATATAATAAACACATTAATATTTTTAAGATTTTCCATTAGACCAAGAAACAGGATAGCTACAAAGAGGACAGTATAAGTCCTACCCTCCCTCCCTTGCTCCTTTCCCTTCCTTCCTCCCTCCTTCTCTTCCTCCCTCCCTCTTTCTTCCTTCCTTCCTTCCTTCCTTCCTTCCTTCCTTCCTTCCTTCCTTCCTTCCTTCCCTCCCTCCCTCCTTCCTTCCTTTCCTTCTTCCATCTCTCCCTCCCCGTCTCTTTACCTATCTCCCTCCCTTCTTTCCTTTTAGCATTGGAGCTCAAACCCAGGACTCTGCCCATGCTAAGGAAGCTATATCCGCCTCTCACCCAAAATACTTTGTACCCTTCCATTGCTGTAAGTTTCCAGATCACTCTTTTCCCTCCAGAATAGTTCCACTAAAAAATTTACATTAAGATGGAAATTATCCAGGCCTTAAATATTTCTAGAAAGATTTTCACAGTTATTCAGAGTAATTCTCGCAGTTTAGTGAATGAGCAATCAGGAAGTTTGTGGATCAAACCTAAAATCCTCCTAAGGATTTCATGTTTATTACCCCCTTAATCTGGGCTCAGTGGAGATGAAGAAAAGCCAGTCCCCACTTCTCACCATATCTGTTGCCAACTTGAAGTGTACCACTAAGTCACATTGATTCCCTTTGAATCCCTTCTGTAGCAAGCAGCTAATCAAAGTCCCAAAAACATTACTGAGCACCACTCAAATCTCTCAAACTATCAAGGTTTCCATGGGAGGGGCATCCTGTGTGCAGCAGGACCCTGAGTTCTCAATGATTAGCTCAGAGCTGGCAGTGCTGAAACAGGGAGGTCTTGCCAAAGTACAGAGGGGCAGGAGGGTTGCCAAGCACTGCAGTTGCAAGGCAGCTATGATACAAATTGATATGAGATGCTCATCACAGTACACCGTGAGGAAAGAACACGTGAAGGGAGAATCAAGGCCCGACACGGCAGGTGCACCATGTTCCCAGGGCTGCTGTAATAATACCACAAACTGGGGACCTTTGAACAACAGCAACTTGTTTTCTATTCTTTTGAAGACTGTCATTGAACTCAAGAAGGCAGCAAGGCTAGACTCCCCCTGAGGCTCTGGGTAGAAGGCCTCCTTCCTCTTCTTCCGAGCCTTTGGTGAGGACTATTTGTTGGCCTTCCCTGGATGCAGCTGCATCTCTTCAGTCATTCAATGTCTGCCTCAAAGGTCACATGGCATGAACCCCCCCCACACACACACTTGTGTATCTCTCCTTCCATTAGTCCTCCTTCACCATAACTGGTGAAAGACTCACAGTGGTGAGCTCATCTAGCCCTGGCTGTTGACAACAGTAATGTCCCTACTCTGAATTTTTTTTAATGGAGCTAAATGTGTTTTGTTTACATGTATGCAAAGGGAGCAGTGTCATACAGTGTCTGTGGAGGTCAGAAGAGGGCATTGGATTCCCTGGAACTGGAGTTCCAGGTTGTTAGCCACCATGTGGATGCTGGGAACGGAACCCAGGTCCTCTGTAAGAGCAGCCAGTGCTCTTAACCACTGAGCCATCTCTCCAGCCCCTTAGCTGTTCATTTATCAACATATCATTGACTTGGTGGAAGAGCAACCAGGGAAGATTCCTGGTTCAACCGTGGCCTTCCACGGACATGTGCACACTTGTGCATGCACGCCTACATGTACATGTATACTTCCATACATGCAAACACATACATGCATGCACACCCACATGCTCCTACACATGCAAACATACATGTACATACATGAACACTAACACACATGCAAACATGCATACACACATAAACCACACACATACACATGAAAAGAAGAAAAACGGTAAAGTTCTTTGGAACCATGCTTGACCCACTGTCGAGTCCCACTGAGCACTTAGCAAACATTAGCTCGTAGATTATTTCTAAAGCATTTCCAGAATATTCCTTTTCAGCTCAGAATTCTGATAGGGAGATGACTCCTTTGGAGGGGATAAAAGGCACAAACTAGTATTAATAGTAATCATTAATCACACCTCAAAGTTTAAAAGGAATCAGCTTTGACCATATTTCGTTCCCAGTTCTGGAAGAGCTGGAGGAATGAATAATCATAAGATCTCACTTTTACCAGCTGCTCACCGTGTGCCAGGCAGGGCCTCTGGTGCTACACATGCTTCAAGATGCCCGGTACCTTGCCTGTATCAATTGCTCAGCTAAGTGCATACCAACCCTTTAACCATCAGTTAAGAGTGAGGACGGGGAGAGGTGAAATGGAAATAAACTTTTATCTTTGCTTCTGGATTCCTGGAAAAGAGTTCCTAAATTCCATGAAGTTTCTTTTAGTGAAAGGGCTTTGTGATTTACAGGGAACTCCTTTCATATGGGGTAACTTCTGGTGGGACCCCTGGATCGCTTCAGGAGAAGGCTGGTTTACCAGAGGAAGCAACCAGTGCCCAGAAGGCTAGCTTTTCAAATCTTCTGCCCAGCCTCTGGGGAGGACAGAGGGTTTGGAACTTGTGAGATGGAACAAAAGCAGTAAGTGATTAAAATCCCTGAATGATGACTTGGAAGAACTTTCTGCTGCTCACCGGGAGTGGGAAGCTCTACCGCGCCCACCTTCCTTGCTGCCCTGCGTGTCTCTTCCTTTGGCTGTTCCTCCACGGCATCCTGTACAGTGGGACAGTGATGGTAAGTAGGGCCTTTTTCTTAGCTCTGAGACTCATTCTAGCAAATTACTTAATGTGTGAAGAGGACTGTGGGAACTCGCCCACTCACAGAGGTCAGTCAGAAACATTTCAGAAGCCCAGGATGTGTGACTAACATGTGACATGGGTGCAGTCTTAAGGGGTGAGGCTTCATCTTTGGATTCTGCACTGGTATGGATAGTGCCACAATTTAGTTGAACTTAGGACATACCCTTGATGTCAGAAAAACAGACATTGCAACCTAATGAATTCTCCAAGGTGAGGGAAAGCCTTGACTCATAGCATCTGCCTCTTTTCTATAGTGTCTGTCTATAATCCAGTATAATCCACCAATAATCAACAGGCTCACCAAGAAAAAAATGGTGAGGTTGATGTTCTGTGTTTAGGGAATCATGTAGGGCATGTAGGGGTCTCTATCCCCAGGACTGTTTATTTGTAAAGACCATGGCACCATCACCTGTTTAGACTGTATCCCTCTCCTCAAACTTATAGGGCAGGGCCCATTATTAAATCATATATATAGTTTTATGTGTACAAGTTTATTGCCTGTATGTATGTAAGTGTACTGTGTAGTGCAATGCCCGCAGAGGTCAGAGGAGGGTGTTGGATTCCCTGGAACTGGAGTTACAGATGGTTGTTAGCCTCCATGTAGGTTCTGGGAATCGAACCCAGGTCCTCTGCAAGAGCAGCCAGTGCTCTTAATCACTGAGCCATCTCTCCAGTCCCTTAAATACATGTTATAACCTGAGGAAATCATACTTTCCCCACCCCACCCGTTTCACAGGTGACCCACCAGGTACTCATGCCTGTGTGTCTCCTATCATCCCCAAAGGGCTAGTCAGACCCTCCAGTGGGACCAGGAGACGGATAAGGAGATGGATAAGGAGCTGCTTCTTTCTGGGACCCTTGCCCTGCCCCACTGCCCAAGACCACAGGAACCAGAAATGAGACTTTTTTCTGTTCTCTCTGGAATTGGTATCTACCTCCTTAACAATTAGTAAAGAGAAGCTCTGAACAAATAGCACCTCTTCTCTGGTAAGGCCCCTACTGTGGTGGATAACAGTGAGAATTCCAAGCCAGACCAATGCCAGAGTCACTAGCACGTGACTACAGATAGGTTTCCTAGGTTACCACCTTGCCAGAGTTGGCTATTATTATTTATTATTATTATTATTATTATTATTATTATTGCTGTTGTTGAAATCAAACTGGCTTCCTCCCCCCATTATATTTGAGCAAGACAAACTAATAAAAGAACAAAACAATATAAAAAGATACATATCACATGAAGAGATATAATCAAAAGGCTTATTAATCTAGCACTGACTTCCCAGCTGGATGGAACTTGGTGAAATGACCTCACACACCCTAGGCCACCAGGATGGGGACACGCCCACCAGCCCAGATTTAGGCACTTCTGACAAAAGCATCTCTGCTCTTGGCGGTCTACTGTAGTTTATGCAATCTTGCAGCCAGCATCCTTTCTCCTCAAACTAGGTCCAATTTCCTTGTTCTAACCTCTAGGGAGACAGGAAACAGCTGTCTTACCTCCATAAAATAATTCTTCCAGGTCTGGACAACTATTATTAAACATCCCCCTTCACACTCCCTTGCTCTATTATAAGATACATTAAAGGGCCTTGCTAATGGTTTCAGGTCTCACCCAGATGGTTGCTGTTCACCCTAATTCCTCTAATAATTAGTGGTTGTAAACCACTTTGAAGATAAAAGGCATTTTATAAGAGCTAAGTCCTATTATGATTAGCTTTCCAATACTTCCTCTCCGATGCTGATGAGTACATCAAAGCCAAGCACAGTCCCAGCAAGCTATCTGCTGCTTAATTAGATGTGTTTCAAGGCGGCTGGTATATATTAAAGAAACTGCTGCAAAATTTATCAACATTAGAAGCGGGTCTGCTTTCTTCCTAATGTGAACAAGCTCTTTTCAAAGGCTGTCAGTGCTGACGCCTGCAAGACAGGAGCTCGCCGAGGCCCGAGTGCTAATAGAGACTAAGGGTCTAGGAGGGAAAGGCGCAATCAGCACTTGGCTTTGTATAACATCTTGTCCTTGTCAACAGGATTCTATATGCCCTGCCTTTTGTTTTTCAAACATGCTGTGCTCTAAGTAAGCAAAGTCACACTGTCCCTGCTTTGCAGGTGAGGACCATCCACGGGTTTGGAGGAACATCTGTTTCATCGTGATGGAGCAGAATGTGGTGAAGGTCCCGGACCAGTTACTGAGGCGACTTAATTGATGTTCCACCAACTGATGCTTCTAGACACACTGAAACATTTGGGCACCTTTCTACCCTCTGGGGTCTCTCCCTTCTCATCGCCTGCACCTGTGCTTCTTATGAAGCAGACTGGGGCTACTGAAGCCACATGGATCACAGGGCCAGAGTCAAACGTTCCTGAAAGTTTTCCTGACCCCTTCGAAATAGCTCTCAGCCAATCACTGACCTGTGTAAAAGGTGAGGGCAAAGGCTGAGTTGTGACTTACACTCCAGACACTTGGCAGGACCACAGGCTGGAGCTTTGCCCCAGCCCTCACTCCTGCTTCTTCCACTCTGTACCCTGCTCCCCTCTCCCTTACCAGGCTCTCCCAGGAGCAGTTCCTTCTGAGACTACCCACACATGACTCTCCCTCTCAGGCTCTGTTTCTAGAACCCCATGCCAGGACAACTCTCCTGCCTCAGTGCTCAGAAGCATATATTGTCTACAGAACCCACACTCCTGGATTCCCTTCATACCAACTCCTCCTTTCCACATCTCCTCCTCTCAGCATGTCTTTTTTTCTGTATCTACCTCTAGCCTCAATTTCTGGGTCTGAGTTCTTAAAGCCCCTGTTTTCTTTGGGATCATAAGGTCCAGTCCAACTGCTTGAGGAAGAAGGGGTTGTGCCTCTTGAAGGCACCAAACCAGGCAGATGCTGCAGAAGATGGAGAGACATATTTAAGACTACTGTTTCCTTGGTGAAGTTTCAATGCAGCAGGGGAGTAAGATACAAACAGGGAAGCAGAAGATGGGACAAGAGCCACATGTGTTTACGATGAAACCTTTTAGGGCAAATGACTCTCAGCATGGTACCAAAAAAACAAAGCCCCTTCCCCAAAACTCTCTGTACAGTTCAACTGTGGCTCAGATCATTTACCTATTAATTAACTAATTAAGTCATTGGCGTGTGGGTGTTGCATGTGCCACAGTGCGCATATCAGAGGATGGTTTTCTTTTTTCTCTTTGTAGAACCTGGTGTTTGAACTCAGGTCTTCATGCTTGGTAATAAGTGCCTTTACCCACTGAGGCATCTCACCAGCCCTCATCCGCCTGATTTTTGAATCAGAAGGTACTCTCAAGCACGTAGAAAAAGTCAGCACTGTAGAGATCATCCAAATGAGTTGATAATGCAGTCCGAGGAGCCTTCGTTTGATTTGCTTTGCACCGTTAGTACCAGCTTCAGAGTGGCATCTCGAGACAATGAACTTTCGAGAAAGTTCAGAAATTTGTTTTAGGAGAACACCTAGTCATGATCAGACTGTGGCAAACCTTAGTTTGCCTCTTTTAAACCTCAGTTTATCTACAAAATGAGGTTCATGAGAATTTGCAGAATTTTTGTGAAGATTAAAAAAAAGTAATGTCTATAACCTATCATAGATACCTGCTTTACAGTAAGCATAGCAGACTAGGAAATTAATATTTTTGAGAAGTTATTTTGTTTTTAATTATGTGTATGTGTATATGTCTGCAAGTAGGTATTTGCGCTTGAGTGCAGGTACCTGATGGGGCTATAAGAGGGCATCAGATTCCCTAGAACTGAAGTTACAGGCAGTTGTGAGTTACCCCGTGTTGGTGCTGGTAAACAAACTCTGGTCTGCAAGATCATCAAGTGCTCTTAGCCACTGAATCATCATTTTAGACTAGCAATTGATACTTTTATTCCCAGGTGTAAAATTATGCCAAAGGGTGTCACTAGCTTGATTGTGGTTTGTTCCGCACAGGTTCGCATACTGAAAGTAGGATCTAAAACATACTACTACTGAAAGCTCATGACCTTTAAGCAGGCCTGGTGGGAGGTAAAGGGATTAATGCTGGTCCCTTTGGAATGGCTTGGCTCTCACAGGGATGGATTGGTTTCCTGGGAGTGAGCCATTATAAAGGAGTGAGCTAGGCCCCCCATGATGTCTTGCTTCCCGGAGAAGTTTTGTAACTTCTCTCCTCTTTCCCATGTGTTCCTGCCACGTGATGCTGTGGCCACCAGGTCCTCACTGAAGCCAATGCTGGTAACATGACTTCAGAAATCCAAGTGTGATGTGAATAAACCTCTTTCCTTTACAAAGAACCCAGCTTTGAGTATTTTATCACAGAAACACAAAACAGATGGACAGGTATTTTGTACACACATTTAAAAGAATCTTAGTTACCATGGTGATTCTTCTTTGAGAAGCCCACACCCATGTTCTCAGTGTACGATATTTTCTTCCGAGAGCCTCTCTTTATCTTAACCCTTGTGCTTAAGCCTGTATTAAAAATCTTTTTATTAAACCCCACTCTGTCTCATAAAATACACATAATATACGTGTGTGTGTGTGTGTGTGTGTGTGTGTGTGTGTGTGTGGACATTTTTGTGTATGTCCAAACAGATTTCAAGAAAACAGTTGACTTCATGTTATTGCCAAGGAGATATAGCTAACGTGGAGACCTGATCACAGCCCTCAGGCTGAATCTTAGCACGTTGGACCATAAATGTCTCTTTATTGCAACTTCCACTTCCCCTCCTGCATTCTTTTCCTTTCATAGACTTTCCTACTCTCTCAGCTCCCTTGTGCCTGGGCATTGTAAAACCTATCACTTCCTCACCCAGCATTCTTTTCCTTTTGTCTGTGCTAAGTCCCACTAGGACTTAATGCCTTGGCCCCTTAACAGTATTATAACAGAAGTACCATGGGTTGAGTGGCCAGTGAACATTAGAAATTCATTCTTCGCATTCATTCTTTGAATCTGTAAGTGCCAGTATGAATGGGCTGTGGTAGGAACTCTCTTCCTATGATAGATGCTGGCTTCTCACAGCATGCTTACCTGCCAGAAGGGGTTAGGGAGTTTTCTTGGGCCTCTCTCATGAGGCCATCAACCCATCTGTGAGGGCAGCCCATTGGGCCTCATTGCCTCTCAAAGTCCCATTTCATTTTTAAAGTTTATTTTTATTTTATGTATATGAGTGTATTTCCTGCATGTAAGTAAGTGCACCTGTATCGTTCAGTGCCTGCAGAGGACAGAAGAAGGCATCGGATCCCTTGGAATTAGAGTTACAGATGGCTGTTAGCTGACAGATGGTTGTTAGCTGCCATATGGGTTCTGGGATTTGAACCCGGGTTTTCTGTAAGAACAGCCAGTGCTCTTAGCCACTTTTTTATTGTCATCCACACTGGGAGCTGGGTTCAGCACAGGAATTTTGGAAGGCACAGCTACAGTTCCATCTATAGCATTCTGCTACTGGTCCTTCATGTCCTCTCATATGCAAAATAGTTCGCTCCATCCCAACAGACTCAAAGGTCTTAGCTCATCCCAGCATCAGTGTCGGCCAATGCTCCTTGCTGATCCCCAGGAACGGAGTCAGCTCCTCTGTGTCTGCATGTTCCACCTCAGCAGACTCAACCAACCAAAGATGGACGGTATTTTAAAAAATTATGTCTGACCTTTTATTATTATTCCTTAAACAATACAGTATAGCAGCCATTTACACTGTGTTACAAGTCTTCTAGACATGCTTTGCAGCATACAGGAGACCATGTGGAAGTTATACACAAACACTACACCCTTTGTGTAAGGAACTTGAACATTCACAGAGTTTGATGTATCAATTACCTTTCTGTGGCTCCGATAAAACACTATGACTAAGGCAACTTATAGAAGGACGAGTTTGCTTTGGCTTCTGGTTCCAGACGGATAAGAGTCCATCAAGGCAGGGAGGCATGGCAGAAGGCAGCTGAAGCAGAGGGCTGAGTGCTCACATCTTCACACACGCACAGCAAGCAGAGCAACTAGAGATGAGGCAATGTTGTAACTCTCAAATCCTGCCTCCAATGACGTGCTTCTTCCAGCAAGGCCACACCTCCCAAAGGTTCTAAGAACTCCCCAAACAGCACCACCAAGTGACCAAGTGTTCAAATACTTGAGTCTATGGGGACACTTCTCATCCAAACCACCACATTTGTCATTTGTGGGAGGTCCTGGAGCTACTCCCCTGTGGACACGGGAATGGATGTATAAAATAGCAAGCACGGCACCGACATGTGCAAGGCCTGGTGCTGAAGGTCTTGGGGACAGATGGAGTCCACGGGAGCCTGTGGGCCGTTTGTCCCTTGTTCACTTGTAGCTCTCAGCTTTGGGAACTGGTCGGTCTGGGCTGCTGGCTCCTCATGTTGGGAGGACCCTTACGCTACCAGTGATTTGAATCCCACCTAAACCCTACAGAAGATATGAATCATTTGCCATTTTAGACACAGAAAAAGATGCTTCATAGCAGTTTGGGGAGAGTGATAGAAAATGTCCCTCCTAGCAGGACTGCTAAGTCCGACAAAGTCCTGGGAGGAAATGGGCCTCGCCCCCTTTTTTCCATACTGTGGAGAGATAGGGGAAGGGGAAGGTATGACACTGGTGAACCGCCTTAGTAGACCCAAGTGAAGAACCTGGATCTGGTGGGGTCCATTGCATCCCTGAGGCCACAGCTGTTGGAAAACACTCTTGGAATTCCCGCATTCCACCTGAAATGCTGCCTACAACCCCTTCGAAGGTAGGAATGCAGACTGTGGCCAGGTTCACACCCCTGGCTGAGACAGAAGCATAGTGGGGGGAAAGCACTCAAGAAAGCTTGGGGACCCTTATGACAGCACACTAAAAGGTGCTTGCTGTGGCTTGGTTGTGCTTTTACCTCGAGGGATCATAGTGTGCTCATGTTGAGGTGCTAAGACCTTTAAGAAATGGGACCCAATGAAAGGTTGCTGGGAATGTGGGCTAGGTGTTAGTTCTTACAAAAGCAAGTTATTGAAAAACTTGAGCCTGACTCCTGAACTGCTTTCTGCTTCCCGTCTTGCCATGTGAGCTCTTATTCTCACATTCAATCCTTCCATGATGTCATCACCATGATCTGATGCAGTGGAGGGCCTTTTGCCAGAGTCAGCACCATGCTATTTGGACTTTTGACCTCCAAATTGTGGAATAATAAACTTCTTTTCTTCACAAAGTACCCAGCCTTGGGTATTTTGTTATAGTAACAGAAAATAGACTGATGTAGTGCCAGAGGAAGACGGGGCTTTGGGCAGGGAAAGAGGATGGGCTTCCTGCTTTGAGCATTTTGGCTGGTAATACTGAACTAGAGAAAAATGTTGTAAAATATGTTGGCACATGCTAAGCATAGTGGCTTGAGAGCAGGCCCCAAATGATGAAATAACAATAGAGGATTGGAATTACCCTTCATTCTTTACACTGAAGCCAAAGCTCAAACCATAGCTGGGTCTGGTAGACCAGATGGATATCACCAAGGAGTCTGGAAAATACTTACCAGGTGCTTGCCATTTTGTATACAGTCACAGTGCTCTTTTGTTCACTCAGTGATTATTTTCCATGTGAAGACACTCAGGTGCCTAAGAATCAGCAGCAGGTGACTTCAGCAAGCATACAACACAGGAGAGACAATACACACACACATCTAGTGAGCACTTTCAGATTGTTAAGAGTAGTGGAGGCAAATATTCCCTTTTCTAAGCCACCTATGGTACCCACCCGAGTGTCCAGCTCTCCGGCCTTGCTACCTCAATGCTGGAAGCAACCAAGAGAGGAGGTGCTACCTGCACAGGTTTCCTGCCAGCAGCCTTCAGCAAAGCCAGGGGACCAGAGGACAGGAGAAAGATGCTGCCCTGTCCTGACCCTGGCTGCTGACACCTGGAGAACTTATTTGGGAAAGAATAATTTGGGCTACATATAAGATGTGTGCATCTCATTCTTTAACCACTTTGTCACTGTGACGAAATAGCTAACATAAATGACCAGGGAGAAGGAACTGGTTTGGGCTCACAAGTTCAGAGCTTGCAGTCTGGGGTCAGCCAGTTCCACTGTTTCTGGGCTGTGAGGAGAGTGTGATGGTGGAGAGGTCACAGTGGGCAGAAAGAGAGAGACAGAAAGGGGGGGGGACTGCTAATTAGATACAATCTCAAAGCACATACTCCTGTGACCTGCTTTCTCTATGTAGGCCTCAACTTCCTAGTTTCTACAGCATTCCAAACTAGCACCACCAACAGGGAACCAAGTGGTCCTGTGGGGACACTTCATACTCTGACCACAATGATGTTATTTCTAGAGAGTAATCTTAAGGAGATCATTTTGGGGCCGGAGAAATGGCTTGGCAGTTAAGGGTACTTGTTGCTCTTGCAAAGGATGTGGGTTCAGTTCCCAGCACTCACATGGCAGTGCATAACCACCTGTAACTCAGTTCAGGGGATCAGACTCCTTCTTCTGGCCTCCATGGGTACTGCATGCACATCATGCACTTACAGGCAGGCAAAATACTCATATACATAAAACAATTTTAAAACCATTTAAAGAGTTAGTTTTATTTTCTTCTAGATTTTCTAATTTTTTAATAGATAATAGATTATTATTTTATAATAAGTGGAAAGAAACATCTTTATAAATAAGAAGATTGACACAGTGGTCTTTAACAGGGATGAGAGAGAGTATATGGGCTTCAGTGGGGGATGGGGGCTATGGGAGAGGGCCAGTGGGGATGGGGGTGTAAAGATGATTAAGATTGATTGAGATGTTCTGTATGAAATACACAAAAATTCAATAACAACAAAATTTTAAAAAGAAGATGGGCCTATCTGACTTAATAAGAAATACATCTGGACAAGTGGATAGGGATCAGATCTTAGGGTGGTACTCTTCCAAGGTTTACAAAGATATGCCCCTCAAGCCTTACAAGACTTTTTCAAGGCTGTACAGAAAATAAGTCTCAGTGCGGGAGAATGACTCCCAGGCCCCTCTTTTCTAGGCCAGTGCATTTTCTCTTAGTCCACATCCTGTCTGTAGCTGACCTCGCTTCTCTTTACTGCTGAAGCCTCCAGGATTCTGCTCCGGAGCACCTGTTACTGGTTTGAATACAAAATGGCACACAAAGGCTCAGGAACTAAGGCCCAGGTCTCCAACTGGTGGCACCATTTTGAGGTTCTGAAAATTTAGGAGTTGAGGCCTACCTATAGGAAGTAGATCACTGGGGTGGGGGCATGTCCCTAGATATTTGTCCCTGGACCTCTTCTTCCTCCTCCTCCTCCTCCTCTTCTTCTTATCCTTCCTCTCCACTCGGCTCGCCGGGGCGCAGGTCAGTTTCTGAAATGCGGCGCTTGACGATGGCCTCTTCCCCAATTCGCACAGTGATCTGACACAGTGGAGGTGGAGCCTGTAGCTGAGTCTCTCTCTCTCTCTCTCTCTCTCTCTCTCTCTCTCTCTCTCCCTCCTGTCCACCATGAGGCAAAAACCACCACCACCACATGCCCCTTCCACCATGTTCATGATGAGGCCAAGCAATTGTGGACTAAATCCTCTGAAATCATGTGCCAAAATAAATCCTTGCTCTCTTAAATTGTTTACGTCAGGTAAAACACCCTGGGTCCTAGCTCCCTGCTCGGCACTCTTGCCTGTCCTCTAGTGACCATGTCAGTTCATTCACACTTGCATTTATTGAGCTCATCTTTCTCAAGCACCTGCAATTCTCAGTCATTGAACTTGGAGTCACTGCAGTAAAAGAAAAAAGTGCATGATAGTGTGTGAGCGACCAGCATAGAGAAGACAGAATTGGGACAATTGTCCTTCACTCAGTATCCAGCCAAACACTGTTCCTGATTACAACCAAGGGAAGTCAGACAGATATTCGAAGATGGAGACTGAGATTGCCAGAGACCAGCCTGAGTCTCATAGGACACATATTCTAGATGGAGAGATAGCAGGTAAAGCCTGATGAACAGATAATTATGAACATGGAGTGCATCAGCAATAATGAAATGCCCTCCAACATCCTCTTTGGAATAAGGTTGTAATAAGCTGAGCACAGATACCCCAAGTCTGTGCATGACTGTGTCTCAGAGAAGCCCCAGAAGCCTAGGAATGGGAGGCAGGGGGACAACCAGTGCAGCCAGCAATACAAGGCAGGCGTTTTGGTGGCTGAGTGGATGACACAGCATTCCATCCTATAGGACATCAGGGGTGGGGAGGATGAGAGCCGGTAAGTGAAAATCAGGACTATCTTCTGAGGAGGAGGTGAAGCTCCAAGTGGGCCCTCAGGGATGGATTTGGATGTTGTGTTTGTTCTTTGTTTTTGTCTTATGTGGGTCTGGTGTGTGTATATGCATAGAGGTTATTATTATTATTATTATTATTATTATTATTGGAGTAGGGTCTCTCACTGAACCTGGAGCTCACTGATTTGACTGGTCAGCAAACCCCAGGGATCCCACTGTCTATGTGCCCCCTGTCTGGAGTTACAAACATGCACCATAGGGATGGCTTTTAATGTGGGTGCTGGGGATCTGAACTCAGGTCCTCATGTTTGTGCAGCAAACACTTTAGCCATGGATTTGGAAGCTCTTTGGGGAGTGATCCCATTAAGCAAGGCCATGGATAGTGGCCAGAGATCCTGCTTTAAGAATGGATTCTTTCTCTTCCAGATGTTGGTGGCTGGATTTCTGGCCTCTCACCTATCCTGAGCTTGTCTGCAGATTTTGAAATATCTGTCTACTGTGCTCTGAAAAGCCAGGAATACCCAAGGCTGAACATAAGGCTGATGTCTGCGCTGGGCAGGCTGACCAGTGCTGAAGACACCAGATTAATCAGGTTTGTCTAGGACCTGGTTTGTCTACAGGACCTCCACAAGCACAGTTCAGAACCTTCCAGGTACCCAGGCCCAGTGTGGACAGAACATTTTGTTTATGGTATGCCCTCATCTGCCATTTGAGCTTCCAGGGCCTGTCACCCTTACTGTGGTGAGCTCTCTGTACACACCATCAGATGAACAGCCTCAGTTGGGATGACCACAGGATGATGACAGCAAACTCTCATATGGTGTTTTAGGGCCCACAAAGATGCTTGCCGCCTATGCTCGTCATCTGTGACTTACTGTCTTATTTGCAACTCACAAACATTCTTATATGGCTTTCAAAGATTACATTATCTCATTTGTAATAAAACACACCAGCAGTTACAGAGTCTAGCTGACAGCTGGTGGAGGGCTGGGCTTGGGGATGCCAGTTGTCCCACAAGTATCCTTCTATATGACACTTAGTCACATTGAATGACACCTTTATCACCAAAGTTTTCCAGCTTGGCAGGATGGCCTTCAAATGGGTGATGAGAGACTTACACGAAGGCTCAAGAGCCTGCGCTCAGAGCTCACGTGACCCTCGATGGACCTTGGTCTATGTTTTCTTTTTCTAAGAATGCAAGGCTTTGTGGAGTGATCCATGATTCCTCACACTAGGTACCACAATGTGACGGGGCCCCATTAGTAAGGAACATCATTCTTGGGGTAGTGTAACCAAGAGTGGTCCCGATGTTCCGGGGTGTTCTGATTCCTCTCAGAACTGTGACTGTCCATTTCTTCATCTGTTCTACTCTACTCTCTAACAAAGGATCCTGCTCATGCTTATTGAATGGCATGGCATATCAAGCATGGTATAACAAAGACATGAACAATCTTTGATACCAATTCTGCAAAGGAAGAAGTTGTTTCTCTGACCCTGCTGACTCAAAACAGCACACAAGGCCACAGACAGACGTCATCAACCTAAGCACCCACGTTGCGTACAACATTTGTAGGGGAGGCATCTGTAAAGTCATTGTTGTTTCCAATGGCATCACTGTCACATTTCAGACATTCATCTACATAGTTCTGAGTCAGGGGCATAAATGAATCACAAATAGGGAATATGGCATATGATTAAAGCTATGCATTTAGCTTGTAAGAGCTAGCTACATCGTGATCCCAAATCATTGTAGGACTAATCACACTGTTTTTCTTAGAAAAAGTGCATAGTTCTAAATGTTCTCAAAACATGTGATTAACTTGGTTTATAAGGTTATACAAAGTTTCAATTTGTAAAGGCCTGTTACAAAGAATCTTTCCCATTAAAGCCATTCCCACAATTTTAGATTTTAAAAGCCCTGGGTTTAAGTACCAGGACTGTCATTCACTAAAGGGAGGTTGTACCTCCCCCTCCCAGCACCCCCACGATTGATCATAAACCATCACTCCTGCCGATGGGCCTTATCAGAGCACTGGTAGTGCCTGTTCTGAAACTATGGACCCGGAACTTACCACCCCCAGCCATAAAGTGATTCCTGATCTACAAACAAGTCCTTCCACCTGCATCAGACCCTAGGCCCTTTACAAACACCAACCCACATACCTTTATCCTCCCATACAAACATACTTAAACTCCCCTGACACTTGAATAGGTGTGGCTGCTGTGCCAATTCCCACTGGTCAGTTCCCACTCCTCATTGACTAATAAAGGTCAATTTGTATTGCTGAGGTTGGTTGCTTCCTTTTTCTAACCAGTCCTAGTCCTAACACTCTCCACCTGTGTGACCTGAGGCACGTTATCTAACCTCTCTGAGCCTGTTTGCTCTTCTGCTGAATATGGATAAATATAGTGACACTCTGGTAAAATCATTGCAAAGATAATGAAATAAACTCCACACAGAGTACATAGCGCAGGGCCTGACCCATACTTGGAACTCACCATGTGCTAATTACATTAATGTTATTTTAGAGAGCACAGCCCAGGGCACCTGCAGATTACAGCAGGGTCCTGCAACAGCACAGATGCCTTCTTTCCCTCTGCAGAGCTCAGCCTGCTCTGGTAGGTGACAGAGACCCTGAGAGCTTACCTTGATAGGGATGGCAGCTTTCTCCCTCAAGCAGCAGGGCTTGCAGCAGTTACAGAGGGCAGCATGTTGCTCTTGAGGTTTATAATTTCATTATCTAATACAGTAGCCATAGTTGCTTGAGGCTACCGAGTATTGAAATGAGGCCAGCCCAAGCCTAGATGCAAGAATAAAACATACCCAGCATCCCAAGATTCCCAAGATTGATTACCAGAGGAAGGAATGTAAGGTACCCCATCAAGAAAGTGTCAGGTATTACATGCTCAAATAATAAGACCTAGGGTATTCTAAGTGAAATTACATGCTGTTAGAGTTCATTTCAACTGGGCTGGAGAGATGGCTCAGAGGTTAAGAGCACTGACTGCTCTTGCAGAGGACCCAGGTTCAATTCCAAGCACCCACATGGCGGCTATGAACCATCCTTAACTCCAGTTCCAGATCTGATGCCCTCTTCTGACCTCCGTGGCAATCCGATGCCCTCTTCTGACCTCTGCGGCATTGCACGACATGGGTGCACTCACATACATGCAGGCAATACACACAAAAATAATAAAGTATTTTTTAAAAAATCAAATGAATTTTGGCTTGGGCTTAGGAAAGAATTTCCAATGATTTTTGGAATGGCCCTAAACACACATCTGCCATTTTGTGCTATGTATGTATTTAAGTGACACAACGTTCTCAGTATTGACAATTATAAAATCAAAATATTAATTGTAGATGCTCTGTACCCTGCAACATCAACTATTCAGTCAAGATTTAATTCTTTAGGTAAAAAAAAGCATACCCATCACCTCACTGGTATGCAGTCTCTTTCCTCTTTAACAAATGGTAAGATTTTATAT
>NW_008360324.1:5271332-5289467 GCF_000622305.1 Nannospalax galili | reverse complement strand
ATATAATTCTTTACGGTTTATTATCGGTAAATGTTTGATTTGTATTCCTATTTTGTATATCTAGAAACGCAGGACACATTAAAGTTTCTGAAAAGAAAAGGGCTTGTGAGAGGAAAAAGATTAGGAAACTCTAAGGTAGACAGGCACAGACACTCAGAGAATGGAAATGAGGAAAAGGGTCAGGAGGCTGAAAGCTGGCGTGTTTCTCAGCTACTCTATCACATACGCTTAACATCTCTGATGACATCAGAGGGGCTCACGGTATGTGCAGGGACTAACCCTTTACTGCCTATACAAAGCAGCATTTGTGGGTCCTATAGGCCAACTGTGACCAGTGGCCCCTATTCTATTATCCACTGTATTTTATCAAAATCCCATTGATCTGAACACATCCATGAAGATGTTGCTACAGCTGGCCCTGACTATACATGCCAATCTATCCCCATCCCCAGTGAAAGCAGATGGGAGGCAGAAGTGGCATCTGGTCCCACCTCAGTCACCAACCAGACCAGGCCATTCTTGCCAACTTCCTTCCTTGCTCTGAGTCTTGGTTTTCACCCATGAATGGACTGGGCTAGATCCTCCAAACTCTCCAGACTAGGCCTTTGGTTGTATGCTCTTGCACAGGAAGGATTCTGCACTCCTCCTCAGTGTTTTTATGCCCGTACTGATTAAGCTATCGTTAGATAGCATGTTTTCCCTAAGACTCTAAGCCCTCTGAGTGTACGTCCTCTCCCTAGGGGTCACCTTTTCTCTCCACCTCCAGACATTCTGCAGAAACCTCCTGGGTTTTACCAAGCAGGAAGGACTGGCTTATTGCTCAATTTCATTTCCCCAGCACTCTGCCCTTCAAGTACAGGGAAAGTGCCCCAGGGGGGCTGGCTTAGCAATATCCAGGGGTCCTCTAACTCCATCTGTGCTCTCAGCTCCATACCTCAGCCCCATGAGACAGGCCCTTCTCCTCACCAACCATAATGTGCAAAGATGGGTGAAGGGGCTTCAGGAGGCAGGAGGCTGTCCAGAATGACCACTACCTTGACCCCTCCCAGGGCATCCCAAAACTTGTCCTTGAGGCCAACAGCTCCAGTCCTGGCCCGTATCCATCATCTCCCTCAACATTAAGACAGGAGGAGCCATCCGACCAGAAATGAATGACCACATGATCTAGCTATAGCACTTCTGGGAATAGACACGGAGGACTCTAAATGAGCACACCACAGAGATATCCACACATCTGTGTTTACTGCAGCACTATTCCTGATAGCCAAGCTATGGAGCCAGACTAGGTACTGCTCAGCAACAGATGAATTAATGAGGAAAATGTGCTATCTTCACACAGTGGAATTTTACTCAGCCATAAAGAATGGAATTGTGTCATTTGCAGGAAAATAGATGGACTTAGAGATCGTCACATTAAGTAAAACAGGCCAGACTCAGAAAGGAAGACAAATATTCCATGCTCTCTCTCATACACAGAACCAAGACACACACACACACAAACACACACACACACACACACACACACACACACACGACATGAAAGCAGAAGGAGGTATGATTGTAGGGAAGGGAAAGGTGGGGAGAAAGCAGTAGTCATCCACCTGATAGCATCATATGGGGGTGCTCATGGAAGGAGGATACCCCCTACTGTAAAGTCATTTGTTCTCAGAAAATGAAAAGTGTCCTTATCCCTTTGTGCATTTCTAGGATGGTGGGTACCATCAAATGTCAACCAAGCTCACAGCTGATGACTGAGAAAAATGTATCCGTTGCTCTCCTGTCCTCCCTGAACTCCAAATCAGGCCCCTACATCCTGCACCCAGCTCAGGGACTTACAGCCCCTGGATATTTCTTGCCAAGTAGCATTTGATTGGTTCTCCCCTCGCTAAGACAATGTCATTCTTGGGTGACCTCTCTGCTTCCACACTATTGGCCCTTTCTGGGCTTGCTGTTCAAAATCAAGCCTGGGAAATGTACACACAAGATCCAGTAATGTGGTTAGTGAGTTCGTGGGAAGCAGTCTGGAGGCCTCTCAGCTTCTCTCCTGCTGAGCCAGCCGTGGAGTCAGGGAGGGCTCTGCTTCTTGGACATCATTAATGAAAGTTTCACTTGCCGAAGTCAGCAGGGAGCAGGGCACCGAGCTGCACTCCATCCCACTGGGCCTGGTGAGATGCCAATTACGAACTAAGTGTGCTTCTGGGTTGGCTGTCTAAGTTGATGGCCTGAAAATGGGGCAAACAGACCCTTTGGAGAAGTTTTTGGGAAGGGATCTGACTTAGTTTAGGGATGTATGGAAGGGATTCACTTGAAAAGCATACAAACCCTCGCAGCGATGCAGACCAGACCTCAGGCAGTGGGATACAAACGGTGTACTCACCCTCATGAAGCCACCACTGCTGGACAGTTTTTTGTCTGTTGACAAGACCTGGGGCTCAATTCTTAGGATAGACTGGCTGGCCAGTGAGCATCTGGGGGATCCACCTGTCTCTGCCTCCCTAGTACTGAGGTTCTGAGTCTGTGCCATTACACCTAGCTTTGTACATGGATACTAGGAATTGAACTCAGGTCCTTCTGCCTGCATGAACACTTTACCAACTGACCTGTGTCCCGCTCCCGTTGCCTCTTTCATTGGCATAGGGGGAAAGTTGGATAAGCCTGGCTTCTTGGCCATGCCAGAGCCCAGGCTCTGACCCTAACAACTCCAGTAGCCTTTTCACTGTGATGCTGACAGCTTATGAGTGGTTTCCTGTCTTTGTAGTAACTGCACACTGCACTGGGGCCCTTTCAGTGCAATGCGTGTTTTGAAAACACTCTAATCTAGACAGAGTACACGAAGAGAGGGAATGATCCCACAATCTTGAGACTTCGTCTTTGTGCCCTTTAGACTTCTATTCCCCAAACAACGGGCGTCCTTCAATACTGGGCGTCTAGCAAAATTTCTTTAGGGGATATTATCACACAGTCCTCTATGGGGCAGCACCAGCCTCACTGAGACTACTGATAGTTCTTGGAGGTGACCCCAAAGGTTAGGTAGGGTGTGTATTTTCATCCCCTTCCTGTCACTGGTTCCTGGAAGACAAGAAGGGTACAGATATATCTGTGTCACCACACAGCTGCTAGCACAGAAACATGCTTTTCTGTGACCTGGAGATGCCCTTTGTCTGAATCCTGACAGAACTCCCAATTGTGCTTTTCAACCTGTAACACGTACTTCCTAATTTCTCCTCCATCTGAAGCACAAGGAAGAGCTCTCAGCAGTGTCTTGGGCTGTTTCAACACCTTCGTTTCCTACTATGACCCTCCCCATACCAGCTGGTTGCCGCTGAAGACCACAGCATTGACTAAGCAGCCGGGAGATGCAGAGCTCCTTCCCCACCTGCTCTGCCTGCAGGCTGCTGTGGTTTGTGACCACCATACTCAGAGAAAGAACACATGCAAAGCAAAACCCCAGTCATTCTAAGGTAACCAGAGATAACAGAGGCTGCTGCATGCAAACTTGGGAGGCAGTGGAGACAGCAGCATAAAAAGACAAAGAAGCTCTGGGGACATCACAGAATCCTGTGACCCACAAACGGTGCCTTCCTGGTCCCACCTCTCCTATCCTCTGCTCCATGACTGTCTGGACTTCATTCCCTTCACTGGGAAGAGATGAGTGTCCAATGGGGAGGTCACCAGCTGATAGGCTGAAGAGGTAATAGAACAGAAATGAGAAAAACAACTGTAATAGATCAGGAATGAGAAAAACTAAAAACTGGGTTCAGCTGAGGCAAAGCCATTTCATTCAATCCAGTCTTTCAGCCCTGGCCAGGCCGACTCTAAAGAGCTTACAACGTCCAGGACTGTGATCATCACCTTGCCACAGTCAGTCACTCAGGGCTGTGAGCAGGATGGCTCAATACCTTAGCACACAACCTCCACTTCCGGGCCCTCACTTCCTTCCTGTACCAAGCATTATAAAATAAAAAAAAAAAAACCAAACAACAACAACAACAACAAAAAAAACCAATTAAACCAATAGGCAGTCAAGAAGGGCCACCTGGTGACTCCAGGGTGAATCCTCGGCTGCTTCAGGACTCACTCATCTTAATGTGTCAGTGTCTCTCTCAATGGTAACCCTGCAGCTTTCTGCTGTCCCATCCTAATGGGAACTGCAGGCATCAGGATGTGGCTCTTCCATCTTATCTCTCAAACCCAGCCTGGGACCTGGCATTCATACAGGTTGCTCAATATATGTTTGGATGTTTGGCCAGTGAAAGAGCAGAGGAGGGTGGAACTAACAACCATGAAAGTGGAGGGAGGACAAAGGATCAAAGGCTTTCTTTGGGACATGTCACTGGTTCTCAGAGATGCTCTTACACACATGGTAGTGATGGCACACTTAGAAGGTGAGTGGTGAGAGGTATGACTGTGAACACACCTTCTTTTCCCTTAGAGGCACAGGATCTAGTTGCTTAAATACGTGGCTCTAGAGCCAGAAAAACATGGGTTCAGCTTCTCCTTTTATTCTGACACACTTCTTTTTTGCTGATGGTTCCTTGTCTAAAGGGAGGATAGCAATACCATCTCCTCATGGAGTTCTGGTGTACGAACAACTGTAACAGAACAGTGCTTTGATTTGTTAAGGTTTGAATGTAAAATGTCCCCCATGGGCTTGTGTGTTTGAACACTTGTTCCTAGCTACCCAGCTAGTGATGCTTTTTTTTTTTTTTTTTTTTTTTTTTTTTTTTTTTTTGCTGTTGTTTTGAGGAGGGTCTCTCTGTAGCTCCAGTTGTACTGGAACTCATTGTAGACCAGGCTAGTCTCATTCTCACAGAGATCTGCCTGCCTCTGCCTCCCAAGTGCTGGGATTAAATGCATGCACCACCATGCTCAAGTTAGTAATGCTTTTAAAAGAAACTATTTACTTAATGTTATGTATATGAGTGTTTTTTCTGTATGTATGTAAATGCACCATGAGCATGCAATGCCCATGGAGACCAGAAGAGGGCATTGGAGTCCTCCAGAACTGGAGTTATGGGCAGTTATTAACCACCATGTGGGCACTGGGAATCAACTCTGGGTCCTCTGCAAGAGTAGGTGGTGTTCTAACCATCAAGCAATCTCTCCAGCCCAAGTGATGCTGTTTTAAGGGGTTCTGGAACCTTTTGGACATGGGGCTTATCTGACAGATGTAGAGCCACAAGGCTGGGTTTATGACTCATAGAGGGGTTCTGGACCAAGGCTCTCTGCTTCCTGATCCCCTGAGACAGTAGCAAGCCATGCCACAGGCTCCCACCACCACAGACAGGAGCTGATCCGTGGTGATCATGCCTTGTCCACCATGAAACCTGAGCCCAGATAAGCCCTGTTGCTTCTTGTCAGGTATTTGATGATAGCAAAGAAAAAAGTAATTAAAACCTAGTTCTACCCATTTTTATAGCTGGTTCCTAAGCCACTACCCAGACAATGCTAGAAAACACCTAGACAGCCTGGTTCCTTTTCTTCTGCCTTTGAGTCAAGGGCACGGGCCTCACAAAGCAAGCTAAGCTCAAGGTTTAAGACAAGGCAAGAAATAGCTCACATAAGACAAATAAGACAGACTCCAGTTCCCAGAGACTCTCACTCTCCCCTTTCTGAGCTGAACACACCAGCCTCCTTGGCTCCCGCTTTCCACTGTGAGGTACATGATTGGAAGAGCAGCTCTCCTTCGTAATCTCCTATGAGGAAAACAGCATCACTGTGATGCCCACTAGCCATCAGCACTCAGGTTCAACTGGGAGACTTGGGAGAGGAGGCAGGGAAGGTGCCAAAGGGAAGCAGGCTAATCCTACCTAAAGGGCAGCTGGCATGCTACCCACCAGTTGTCGGAGCGGTATTAGAACTCACTGTTTCAAGTCCTTTGGCTATTTCAAAGATAACTTGGAATTTTTTAGTTATATATGTTCAAGTGCTACACAAAAAGGCAGGTGAATTCTGTGCAGCATCACCTGCCATGCTAAATGAGTAAGGACACCCCATGTTATCCATACTGTGGAATACTATGCAAGAAAATAGAGACTCTCCAAGCTGGCCATGAGGCTCAGCCAGTAGAATACTTGCCTGAGATGCTCAAAGCTCTCATTTTGATCCCCAGCACCACATATTCTGGGTTTGGTGACATATGCCTGTAATCCTAGCATATATACGGATCAGAAATTCAAGGTCATCCTTGGCTACATAGTGTGTTCAAGGTCAGCTTGGGCTAACTGTTGAGACATTGTCTCAAAAAAGAAAAGAAAACGAGGACGCTCCCCACAGGGAAGAGTCAGCAAAATTAGTTAAGTGGAAAAAGGTAAGATTTAAAGGAAATGTTTGTATGCAATGAGGAAGAAAGTAGAGCTGGGCATAGTGGTACATCGGAAGCCAGGGCTGGGAGACTGACGTTGGAGCATTATGAGCTGGAGGCCAGCCTGGGTTACCTAGTAGAACCCTGTCAAAAACAAAATAAGGACTAGAGAGATGGCTTAGTAGGTAAAGGTGCCTGCTGTCAAGCCTGATCCCTAAGATTCACATGGTCGAAGGAGAAAACTGGCCCCCACTCCTGCAGTATGATGTACACACATACACATACAAACACACATGCATACACAGATTACACATATGCATACACACATGCACACATACACACATGCATATACAGACACACATGCAAACATACACATCACACACATATACAGAATACTTATGTGCATACACATATACACACATACACACAAACACATGAATATTCACACATATATACACATATACACACATGCACAGAATACACACATGCATATGCGCATGCATGCACACATACATAGACACAAAGTAAATAAATATAATGAAATGATTTAAAAATAAAATAAAAGGTTTTTTAAAAAGGAAAAAAAAAACTGGAAGCACAACACACATTTGAATGAACTTGTATTTGCAAAAAGCAAGTCTAGCAAAATCCCAGGACAGATGTGGGGAAGTAGGTAAGAAACCCCAACCCTACCTGAGCAACCGTTGGCACCTGATGGCTGCTGGGAGGGGGAGAGTCAGTCTCATTTAAAGGTGAAGCTCTTGGTAGGTTGAGCAGGCTCTAGTGGATGAACCCACACCAGAGGGCCTTTGGGGACACAAGCCTGACCCTATAGGCCTTTCTGTATAAAATTACATATAAATTACCTATATGCAATATAAATTACGTATAAAATTATATACACATATATATTAATATTAGAGTACAAAATTTAGCAGGGGGTTAATAAGGCAGTGTGGTGCAGATACGGAAGGGAAATATCTAAATATGATCAAAATATATTATATGAAACGAGACAGAATTTGGCATCAGACCCCCTGGAACTGGAGTTATGAACAGTTGTTAGCTACCATGTGGGTGCTGGGATTTGAACCCAGGTCTTTTGCAAGAATGGCTAGTGCTCTTAACAGCTGAGCTATCTCTCCAGCCCCTGTTGTTTTTAGACTGATTGATTCAGTGAGCAAGTGAGTGAGTGAGTGACTGTGTTTGTGTATATGGAGGGCCTATGTATTGTGGTCAGAGGACGGTTTGCAGGAGTTGTCTCTCTCCTTCCATCCACCATAGTGTCTCAGGATCAAACTCAGATCATCAAGTTTGGCAGCAAGCACTGTTACCTACTGAGCCATCTCCCCAGCCCTGTTATTATCTTTTGTATTTCATTTATTTTTATTTAATGTATATGAGTGTTTTGACTGCATGTATATAAGTTCACCATGTACATGCCTGGTGCCCACAGAAGCCAAAATAGGACTTCTGATCTCCTGGAATTGGCGTCACTATGTGGGTGCTGGGACTCAAACCCAGGTCCTCTGCAAGAGCAGCAAGTGCTGAGCCATCATTCCAGTCCCCCCATTATTGTTTTCTGAGACAAGATCTCACCACATAGATCCTAGGCTCAGAGGCCTCATGAATGCTGGGATTACAGATATGAGCCACTGAACAGCAGGGTCAGAGAAATGGCTCATTGGGTAAAGGCATCTGCTGCCTACAGTCTGATGACCCTACTTTGCTCCCCAGAACCTACAAGGTTGAATGAGGAACAGATTCTTGCGAGTTGTCCTCTGACCTCCACAAGCTGGACATGGCTCCCTAATACACACAAATTCAATAAATGAATTTTGTTTACAATGTTCAAAAAATTAAATATATATATATACATATTGTATGAAATTTGCAAAAAATCAATAAAAAAATTTAAAAAGCAAGTCTGGAAGGTTGCATGAAAGACTAACAAAAACCTGCTGGGGAGAGGTCAGGATGGGCAGCTGAGGCAGGTTCAATGTCTCACAAATACCTTTCTGTAGTAACTTATTTTCAAGCCAAGTATCTGTAGACAGTTACTGTGAAGAGCACACACATCCAGGCAGCAAGTGGACAGTAGGCCTCCTGCCCACACCCTCTGCACTGAGTACTTCCCACACAGCTGGCAGTCTTGGGTCCGAGATTTATCGGGTTTGGAAAGTGGCAGGTTGCTCAGCATTTGGCATCGGGAGCTCTCTGGATTGCCTGGCAAGGATCTGATTAAACCCAGTAGCTCTCCTCTCCCAGAGGGAAGGGACACCTCCACAGCCTCCTATGGGGTCCACAATTCTGCCATGATTCAACTCACCATGAGAGTGGGGAGCATCAAGGTCTCTGGGTGTGGACAGGTGGAGTGTTCCAGTACCCCTCAATAGTGAAGGCTACCCAGAACCCAATGGCTGGCATGTTTCTTTCTGTCAAGTTCTCAGCCCCACATGTCCTATGACATGGGAAGTGACATGAAGGTACAGGTCTCCCACAGCTGGTATTGTGGAGTATACCTGGAACCCACATCTAGTGCTAGTACACATCTCTAGCAATTGGCAGGAACAGAGGCCACATATTCCTACTGGTGCTTTTCCCTGACACCTCCAGCTGGCACAAAGGGACATGCTGATATTTGCCTCTAGTCCTCTGTATGTATGTCCCTCATCCTTCACTGTGAATGAGCTACTTAGTCTTATGGGCTGAATTGTAACAAATATATATATATTTGCCCTAGTAGCTACCCCGGTATCTCAGAAGATTAGGTTGCTGAGTGTAATGTGTTAATGAGGAGTAGGTAGACACCTAAGCTAAAATGGTTGTATTCTTATAAGATGTCCCTGCAAACCCACACAAGGATTCCAGAATGCCATGCAGTGATAGAGGCAGACCGGAGCAATGCAGCAGCTAGCTAAGGGCAATAAACCACTAACAGCCAATAACCACTAACAAGTAGGGAGGGACAGGAAGGAGTAGGTGGCCATGCAGTGATAGAGGCAGACCGGAGCAATGCAGCAGCTAGCTAAGGGCACCTTAGTTTATTACAGACAGCCAATAAACCACTAACAAGTAGGGAGGGACAGGAAGGAGTAGGTATACATCAGAGAGAGAGAGAGAGCAAGACCCTGAAGACACCTTGATTTTACACTTTTGGTCTCTAAATCGGGGAACAATACATTTCTGTTGTCAGTCACCCAGTTTGTGGTGTTTTGTAATGACAGCTCTAGGAAAGTCATCCACGGCAGGCCAGCTCAGATGAGTACCTAACACTATCTCACCTTAGTGTGTGCTCAGCAGAGCCTGATGACAACTCTACTCAAGTGAATGAAAACCTAAGGACCTTGACTACTCGGGTTTTATTTTATAGGGGTGCCTCAAGAAACCATAATTGAATACAGCCTTTGTAAAGAACATAAGAGAAATAAAATAGTCTATGACTGCCTTGAAGGAATTGACACTCTGATTGAAGATTCTGGAAAGACAAAAAATACAACACTTATTAAGAGGGGGAAATGAGCCTCATTTCACACACTCTCTCCCCTGCCAGTGGAAGCCACAAAAGACCTTCTCAAGCCTCCCTCCATCCTGCCCCATTCTGGGTTCCACCACTTCTCGCCTCTCCTTTTAGCTGTTCCTGAAATGTGTGTCTGCAGAGACAGGCTTCCCAGTTCTCTGGAACTTTCTTTAGGGTGCCAGGCTCTTAAGACAATTTCTAGAAGCTGTCAGAGCTGCTGCTGGCCTGGGACACAAGCTTCCCACACCCTGGTGACATGCTGCCTGTGGTCACCATCAGCTGTGCTTGGTCCAGGTCTCCCCATTACTTTCCTACCATCTCACTCTTCCTCATGGAGGAGGTAGAGCTCGGAGAGTGCCGTGAATCCCATTTGGCAGGTGGGAGGGACTCTCGCACAGCATAGATACAGGTGGTTCAGAAGTTACTCTGGAGAGTTAAGAGTTTCTTTTGTTTGGGGCTGCTAAAGAAAATCAGAGACCCCCAGCAGAGACTCCTTATCATAATATTTACTTGACTCCCAGAATACCCCACATCCAGGAACCTCCAAGTGTCACCAGGTACCAGCCTTGTGCCCAGCTGTGTTTCCTTGGGAGAAGAGGCCCATGCGCACTTGCCTGTGCTCTGCCAGAGTTCCCTCTGAATCCCAGGGCTCTGAACTCTGGTTCTCCCAGGGTCCTGCAACTCTCTGTGGGGAAGAGCTGGGTGCCCACTGGAGACCCAGGCTAGAATCATGGAAGAAGAGTGGCATGTGGCCACTAACCTGCCCTTGACATGCAGCCACTGGCTCCTTGCCAGCCTTCTGAAGGGCAGCCAAGGTCAACAATGGCCTGTGGGGAGAACAGGTGAAAGGGATCCATGTTCACTGTCAGGGTGGAAAAGATGTTAAATGAGAGATGATTCAGTGGTTAAAAGCACTGACTGCTCCTGCAGAGGAGCTGGGTTTGATTGCCAGCACCACATGGAGGTTGACAACCATCCATAACTCCAGTTCCAGGGGATCCAATGGTCTCTTCTGACCTCCTTGGGCATTGCACGACACGGGTGCACCTACCTACATGCAGGCATTAGTTACAGTCATACACATAAGAAGTTTAAAATAATAAAGAAAATATTTTTTAAAGATATTAAAGTTACTTAACCTTCATCCCAGGGGCTATAGCAGGCTTCAGACAGTACTATTTGCCTAGGCTATTCCAGTTATCCCTTCTTCCTAACACACTCGAACTCACCACTCATGGTGGTAACCTCATCACCTGCTCCAGAGTCTCAGCCAATGGAAACAATGCAAAGTCCCTGGCTGTGGACAAGGTGGACTCACCTCCTGATCTCTTCCCTTCCCAGCATGAAGTATAAGAAGGCTGCTGGGCTAGCTCCAGCTGGAAGTCCCCTGGCTCCTTCCTCTGCTGGGCATTCTGTGATTTCAGTCATTGAGCGGAGCTTCTACAGCCACATTGTGTCCATGTGACTGTAGTCTAAGGGTAGAGCAGAACGAATCTGGGCCCTTGATGGCATTGCCTAGCCAATAACCAGAAACTCCAGTTCCTGGCCTTCCTGGGGCTCCTTACTGTCTAGTAGTACTTTGTCATCATTTAAATCCACTGAGTTGGGGTTCGAGGGACCTGAGGATGCTTCTGAGGTCACGGGACCATATTCCAGGGTTACATACCCACAGTTCTGACTACAGCACTCCAAGACTTCTGTCTCTGTATGTCTCCCTGTCTCTCTGTTCATTTTCTCTCGCCCTTTCCTTCCTTTTCTGGACACTCGGTCCTTTCCCATTTACTAGATTCATTTCACCATATTATCAACAAGTGACACATTCTGAAACATATTCCAATTCCACTATATAATTATGAGAGTTTTTTTAACCCCTCTGATATAGACTCTTTCCTGGGCTCCAGGGACTGAAAAATGAAGCCATGGAAATTTCTCAAACAACTAACAGTACAACTACTATATGATATAGCAACCCCACTACTGTGTGTGTGTGTGTGTGTATATATATATATATATATATATATGTATGTATAATCTCCAAAGCAAAAAAGCAATAGTTTAAATACATGTCTGCCTTCCCTTGCTAATTGCAGCACTATTAACAAAGATAGGAAAGCAACTGCCATGTCCCCTGATAGGAGACTCCATTGTGAGATAGCTACACACACAGTATAAAACATTCCATTACATGCATTGTACTTGGCAATGTGTATATGCAATATATAATGAAATATCAATCATAAAAGAAAGAAATCTCGCTGTTTGCAATAGCATGGGTGAATCTTGAGAGAATTATGTCACATAAAACAAGTCAAACAGGGGTTAGGGAAATGACTCAGTTGGTAAAGTGCTTGCTGTGAAATTATGAGGGCCTGAGTTCAGATCCCTAGCACCCATGTAAAAAATAGTTGGGCACAACAGCGTACACTTGTATTCCCAGGACTGGGGAGGCAAACACAGGAAGATCCCTAGGGTTTGGTGGCCAGTCTAGATAAATTGGTGTGCTCCATGTTCATCGAAAGACTCTGTCTCAAAAAATAAAATGGAGAGTAATTGAGGAAGGCACCCAACATTGACCTCTAGCCTCCATGTGCATGTATGCACACATGCACACATATCTGCCCATACCACACACACACACACACACACACACACACACATATACACACACACAATAAGACAGAGAAAGGCAAACATTGCGTGGTCTTACTTTCATATAGAATATAGAATGCTGAACTCATAGAGCAGACTAGAAGGATGGTTGCCAGCCTTTGGGATGAGCAGGGAGATAGAAGAGATGTCGGTCAAAGGGCACAGCGTGGTGTTTAGGAGACGAATAAGCTCGGAGGACCTGATGCACAGCATGGTAACTAGAATGACCATGCTTGGTTGCACACTTGGCCTGCAGAGAGAGCACTCTCCCATAATTACTTTAGTCATCTCTGTTCCTCTCTGTCTTCTTCACTACCTTGTAAGGACTCACATATATCTTGCTAATCAGTCATCTCCCTTTACCCAGCAAAAGCACCAACATGGGGAGATGTTGTTCATCTAGAAAATAAATCTGCACATCACTCTGGCTTCTGCTCACATCCCTCCATGGGATTTGTATCTCTGCAGATTAACTGTCTGGGGTGTTTGTTAAAGTAAGAGAAAGCCGAGTAACACAGACAGGTTCTGTTCTTCAAATCTCAAACTATCTTGTATATTTTCCCAAGTCATTACTTCTAATGCTCAAAAGCACAGTAGGAAAACTATGATTGATAATAATTACCTTAGTATTTCAAAATAAAGAATTTTGAATGTTTCTCCACATATCATATGTCTGTTGAGGACATATAAGTCTGTGTGTGTGTGAGAGTGTGTGGTGTGTGTAACCAAGTGTGTGTGTGTGTGTGTGTGTGTGTGTGTGTGTGAGAGAGAGAGAGAGAGAGAGAGAATATATGTGTGGGTGGTGTGTGTCTGTATGTGTGTGAGAGAATATGTCACTGTGTGTGTGAGTGTATATGTGTATGAATGTCTGAGTGTATGTGTATGTGGTGTATGTATGTGAGTGCACATGTGAGTGTGTATGTGTATGTATGTATGTGAGTGCACATGTGTGAGTATATGTAGTGCACATGTGTGTGTGTTTGAGTGTGTATATGTGAGTGGGTATGTGTATATATGTATGTGAGTGTGTGATCTATATGTGTGTGGCATATAGATCTTTAGTGATCTATGTGTTTGAGTGTGTGCGAATGTGTGTGTCTGAGTGTGTGTGAATGCATGAGTGTGCTTGTGTATGTGCATGTGTAAGTGCGTGTGAGTACAAACACATGTGGAGGCCAGACGTCAGTGTGGGGTGCCTTCCTCCATCACTCTCTACCTTTTTTGAGCAGGGTCTCACTGAACCCTGAGCTGACTGACTAGCCGCAGATCCTCCTGGCTCCCCCACCCCCAGTGCAAAGATGCAGGTGTGCACTGCCATGCCCAGCTTTTCCATGGATGCTGGGGATCTGATGTCAGGTCCTCGTGCTTGTACAGCAAGCACTTTACCCACTGAGCCATCTCCCCAGCCCCCAGAGAATGCTTTAAAGAGGGTTTTTTTTTTTAACTTTAAGTAGTTGTTTATCTTTAAGAAGATTGCTTTTCCATAGCAACAAATCTTCCCAAAGACAGTGGTAAAACACCTCCAACAGCTGATGGAAAGTAACTCCATCTGGGAATGACATACAGAAAGAAAACATCCTCTCAGAACCAGAGAAATAATAGCACTGGCCAACCGTAAGAACAGAAAACTGAGTTTGCCACAGGCAGACCTGCACTGGAGGAAAATTTAGAAAATGTATTTCAGACAGGAAGAGAGGACTTGAATGGCAGATTAAAGAACAGATAAAATGAAAACGGGTTTCTTCAGCGTGTCGTTAAGGAAATAACAGATTTGTAGTAAGATATATTCGTATCTTGCTGTCGTTTCTATCGGGAAACTTAAACCAAATTACTTTGTCTCTCACAGTCTAAATTTCTTCTTAAAAGTTCATAGAACAGGGCCACGCATGCAACATTTCTGTGAAGAATAAACAAACTAAAAACATATGAAATGCCACCAACACAGCTTCTGATCTGAAGGGTGTAAAATCCATGTTAACTTCACATCCCTTTGAGAATGACTGAATAAGTAAGATAGAGTTGGTGACAAAGCCTGCTCCCCCTGCTTTGCGTCCCTTCGGGCTGAATGAATCTGCGCTCCAGAGTGGGATGGAACTCGGTGCTTGTTTTCCTGCCACTGTTTCAAGCTTAACCCTTAGATCTTTTAAACAAACATATGATTTCTTTATTTAAGAAATACTGCTTGTGTACACACACACACACACACACACACACACACACACACACTCGGGGGAATATACTCTGGATTGCAGTTTAACTCACTGTTCTAAAATAATTTGTTGTCTTAGTTTTATGGGGTCATAACATACACACTGGCCCACCCAGAGTGCAGACCAGCCTCTCCTGCCCATCTTCCTACCCCAGGCCTCTCCCACCAGCTAGGAAAGAGTGACCGCCATAACGCTATCTTGAGAGACCCCCACCTCTACCACCTCCACCTGTCCTTGACTCTCAGTTTCATTAAGGACTGAGAAGGAAGAAAAAGATCAATGAATAGAAGCCAGACAGGAAAAGTCAGCACCGGCTTCTAGTTCCCTATCTGTCATTTGTAGACAGGGAAACTCAGCGCCAATCTTTCCTTGATGTCACCAAGGAACCACAAAATTCTGTCCTGCAGTCTGAAGACCAGGATTGCTATCCCATTAGGTGCCCCTGTATCCTTGGGCGGACCACTCAGCTTCTCTGATTTTATGTTCCTTACTATAAATTAGACCCAGTAATTTGATCGTATTTGTAGAGCATTTTACAGTTTGGAAGGTACATGTTTCGGCTGCCTGGTCCCTTTGAAGTACAAAATGCATAGTTCGATGTGCCAGACCCAGTGTTAAGACCTCAGTGCTTTGCTGTAAAGATTGAGAAGTATAAGCAGCAAATAGCTTCAGCGGCAGGCGTATCACCACACAGGCACCTACCCTGTGATGAGCGTGCCCACCCACTGCATCCCAAGTGCCTGCACTTGAATTCTCATCTCCACTTACTAGCTGTGTGTGATGGTTAGTGTGGTCAGCCTGACAGATTCCCAAATCCCTCAGGACATGGGCCTCCCGACATGCTTGTGGGGGGAGTTATTTTGATTATATTAATCAAGGTGGGAAGACCTGCCCCCTATGGGTGGCCACACCTTCTGACAGGTTTCCTGGACTATATAAAATGAAACCAATTAGGGAGCTAGAGAGATGGCTCAGTGGTTAAGAGCACTGGGTGTTCTTCCAGAACACCCCAGTTCAATTCCCAGCACCCACATGGCAGATGACAACTGTCTGTAACTCCAGTTCCAGGGGATCCGACACCCTCTCCTGGCCTCTGTGGGCCTTGCACGACACAAGGTTCACTTACACACATGTAGGTGAAACACTCATACACATAAAATGAAAATAATAAATTAAATATTTTTTAAAATGGAACTAATTAATAGCAAGCATTCATGGATCCATGTGATCAGCTGTTTTAAGCTCTTGCTGTCTGGACTTCTCTGCCATGGTGAACAGAACCTCAAACTGTGAACCCAAATAAACCCTTCCTTCTTTACGTTGTTTTGCTCAGGGTATCTTGTCACAGCAATTGAAAGAAACTAAGATACCATGAAACCCTGAGCAAGTGGATGCACTACCTGAAGGCTTGATTTCTACCTCACCAGGGCTTTGCACGTGATGAACACCAGGTGAACAGGACTGACTGGAATCTATACCCAGTCAGGTGCACAGGTATCCAACCACACATATGTGCACCCTGGCACTCCTGCATCAAGGCTTCCACCCTCCACGCCCCTCAACCAATATTTGCAAAGGGAGGGCAAAATCTCTGGCTATCAAGACACACCATGGGTTATTGTTTCTTGAAAAGGATAAAGTCACATATTTTCACTCTGTGAAATTCCCTCTCTATTTCCCAGGGTTCTTGGTTGTTTGGGATGGAAGCAGTCTTAAGTCCCACACATCCTTAATTTCTTTCTCATTTCTCTGTCTGGAGAGTCCTGATTGGGTAGGCCGGGATCTCTGGCCTATGGGGAAGTAGCCCCTACTCACTGCCCTTGCTAGACCATGCAGGTCACTGTCATAGTGAAAGCCACAGAGGGCTGAGCGAGCACAGAATGATCTGCCTTATAACAGATCATTGATGTGGCCCAACATAGTACAGATGGAAACTATATGGCTGCCAAATGTGATAAACAAATCTTAAAGGCTTTCAAGATTCATAGCAACACATTTCTGTAATTCCAGCACCTGGGAGACTGAGGAATGAGGATCTCAAATTCTAGACCAGCCTGGGATACACAGTGAGGCCCTATCTCAAAACAAAACCTTAACTAACTAAACAATTAAAAGGATTTATCTTAGTTAACGGCTTTCACATGGCCATCTGAATGAATCATTACAGCATCCCTCAGAGACATGAAAGGCTACTATTTCGTAACGGAGGTGTCTGAGACCCACGGATGAAACAGAGCTGGAATGGGCTCTTCTCGCTTGCACCTGATGCTGCTGGGTGAGACACCAGAGCACAGTTGAAGGAATTCGGCAGTGAGCCTGCTCTTCAAAGGCATCTCCTCTCCTGAAGGACCACTTTGTTATCAGAGGCTGACTCAGAGATGGTGGCCATGCCTGCTCCTACACTGTATCATCAGAACAGAGCAGAATCCATACAGTACCCAATCAAAGCATGGTGAGTCTAGAACCTTCCAGGCTAGGTGCTGAGGGAAGACCATTGGTGCTTAGTTCTCCCCAGCACATTATCTGGATAGAGGAGGAAGGATGGATGCCTGGATCCTTACTGGGAGAAGCCTAGCATCTTTTTGAATTGCAAACTGAGTCAGCAAAGGCCAGCAGAAGGAGGAGGCGACCCCCAGAACAGTGGAAGGTTAAGGTTCATCTAGCATCTGGACAGAACATGAGCTGGTCTCATTTCCAAGCAGAATAGTTCTCAGACACTGTCTTTTAAGTGAAAGAATCACGGCACCTACCTCTCAGGACTTCCTGCCTCCAGTTACCCACTGAGTTCTACCATCCTAGAAGCCCACTAGCTCCCTCTCACTAGAGCAGTTCTCTCCAAAGCCCAGCTCCTTTCTAGAACCCTCACAGGTGCTGCCAGGAGTAGGTGCCCCTCTCTGCTGTCTGGTCAAAAGAAATACTATGTGCTTTGCTCATTTTCTCAGTACAATGTGCTGCACACAGTAGGTGTCCCCAAAGCACCTATCACTCCATGTGGGGTTTGTGAATAAACCTCCACTGACTTAACCCCTAAAGTGGCAGAACACTCAAGCATGGCATATAGCACGTGCTGCTTGACGGCCAGTGCAAACTGGAACTTTGCCTTCTATTTTTAGCTCCAATAAATAAAGCCTAGAGAGGTGTGTGTGCGAAAATATATTCAGTCTGTAATGTGTAGTGATATGGTGGAAACATAGTAATATTTCATTTTTCATTCACTATCATTTCGCTTGTCAGTTTATTGGTTTTATGTCTGACTCAAGCTGTGGTTCAGCATGTTAAAAGTACATCCCTTCAACGATCTAGGTTAGCCTTTCCACCCTTGTGTTTCAGAATGACTAGTCGTTTCCAGAGCTGCTAAGGAAGGGTGGCAGTGGAGGAGTCTTGTTCTCGTTCTCCAGGTATCTTAGCAGAGTCCAGGCACTGAGAAGGCCCCGCTATGTACAAGTTCAGCC
>NW_008360324.1:5267372-5271296 GCF_000622305.1 Nannospalax galili | reverse complement strand
TGGGGGTGGGGGTGGGGGACTAATGGCACAGGTGAGGTGCCCACGGTATAGGTGGCTTCACTAAGGCCTGGCTGTTGGAATCTGGACCATGTTGTTTAGCCTCCCTGAGCCTTGCTGACCTTGTTTATGAAGCAGGGATGCTAAAACATGGCTAACATGATAGTTAGCTTGTCCTAGGGATAGAATTGTGAGCATCTGCTGGGTATCTAGCTGCTGCCCCAGCTGACCTCATTCCAAGTCTGAAGCCACATCTATAAAGTCAGAACCCTTGGGCTAAACTTAAGCATAGTTGATCTTTGAGAATCTGAGTGCTGGGAGGCACAGCAGGGGTAGATCAGTACACAGAGGGGTCATGATGAGCAGTAGGAAAGTGGGCCAGAAGACACATCACAGAGATGGAGATGCTAGCAAGAACCTGCTGGAGAAGCAGGAGGCAGAGCCAGCGCTGTCTGTGGCCAGGACACACACTCTGGAAATAAATTGCTTTGACCTGAGCAAACTCAGAATCAAACTGCAGCAAGATAGAAAGAGGGTTCAGAAAAGCCAAACAGCTATGTTTGAGAACAGGAACTGAGATGATGCCCTGGTCCCTGCCTACCAGAGGAGATTTACCAACTACCCAGAGACCTGGAAAGGGACCCACGGTCACAGTTAAGCTCACACTTGTAAAATATGTCTGTAATTAGTGGAAACGCTTTATTTAGTAGTTTGGTAAATTCCATTAGCAGCTTAACTATGGTATATAATTAAGCTATTTTTAAGCAAATCCTTGTTGGCTGAAGGCTCTGGTTAAGGTTTTCACTATTGTTTTAGACAGAGTCTCCCTGTAGCACCAGCTGAACTATATAGTCTAGGCTGACCTTGAACTCACAGAGATCCACCTGCCTCTGCCCCAAGAAAGAGCTGGGATTAAAGACCTGTGCCACCATGGCCAGTCTGAGGGTGCCAGTTAAGAATTCTAATGGAACATGGTTCACATGACATACCCCGATCTATCAGATGGGAGAACATTTTAGAGTAGATGCTAATGTGCCCAAGAGGGCAGCCCTGCTTGTCCTGCAATGACAGCCCTGTCTAGACCAAGGAGGAGGATCAGAGACCCCACAAGGAGGCCTGGTCCCGAGGCATCTTATCCAGAGAGAAGCTGAGACACAGTGTCAGAGAGAGACTTCTGATAGCCAGCGTTAGACCCAACCCTAGTCTGAATATACTTAATGTCATGGAACTGTTCACTTAACATGGTTAAAATGGTAAGTTTTATGTAATGCATACAAGTTTTAAACATCAAGATATAAAACACAAACCAAACCCCAAATCCCATCTCCCAGCCCACTGAAGACATTAAAATAAAAGGGTACAGGGCAGAGTTGGAGTTAACTTCTGTTTGTGGGTTTGTGGGGAGAAGGCAACATCAGTTTAAAAAAGACAGCATACAGAAAGTCTCATGAGTTATGGTCTGTATCCTTGGCACATGATCTCTCTCTCTATCTCTCTATCCCCCCCAACTTCCCTTCCTTATTTCTGCCTTCCTTCCCTCCCTCTCCCTTCCTCCCCACTCTTGCTAGGTAGCCCAGGTTGGCCTTAAACTCAAGACCTTCCAGCATCTACTCCTGAGTGCTTGGATTGCAGGATGCTACAGCACATGTAACTAAGGTCTTTATTGAGATACCTATTCAACCCATCTCTCAGGAGACTTCCAAACTAAAAAGCTGTCCCAGGCCTTGGCACCACAGAAAGATCCAGAGCGCCTTATGTTGAACAGTCTGCCCTCTCTGGTAGCCTCTCCCCAACAGTCCTTCTGGTTGTGATTCAGTGGCTCCACCCACAAAAATAAAATTCCCAAACCCTTGACCCCACTCCTGCCCTGTGCTCATCTGAGATCAGTGACTTCTATATCTCTCAGGAAACCTTACCTCTGAGGCTTCAGTCCTGCCCAGGCCACGCAAAGGCTAGCTTTGGCTCACGCCTTCTCTTTTTCACAAGAAAGCAAAGCCCAGATAAGGATGAGAATGACCTCTCTGGCATGCATTTCCCCTCTGCAGACTCCTCTGGCTCGTTCATATCCCCTAAAGGGCATGCAACCGGCCTTCTGTGGCCATGGGGAGGGGCAAAGGGCTGTTCCTGATATAAGTGCTGCTCAGCCTTGGCTACAACAGTGACTCCCTGCTGCTCCTTTCCCCAACTTCCCATCATTAAATGGCCCCAGGCAGTTCTCTGGTGGGGAGCTCTGCTGGAGGCCAACCAGAACAAGTGGATAACAAGGGTCCCTACAGCACCCTCCAGGATGCAGGGATTCTGAGCATTCACTGATACCCTTGCCCACCAAGCTCTGTGCCTCACACAGGCCCAGCCTTGACTACCTCTTGCTTCCTCTCTGCCCTGCCAGAGGCTATTCATCCTTCAGGCACCTCTCACCTCCTCTGAAATCTTCAGGGAAGTGCTTCATTCACTTGCCTATAGACACTAATGTCCCTGGCTATGGTCTGAATTGTGCGCCCCTCGGATTGGTATGTTGAAGTCAGTGAGGTGATATTTGGAAGTGAGGTCTTCAAGAGGTGGTTAGAGTCCAGGTAATAGGAGATTTTCCTCTTGTCTGCACTGGTAATTAAGTCATTGTAACCAGCCTCCTACCTCCCCCTGTGCTGCTGAGAGTTAGTTAAAAAGAGAAAGAAGGAGGCAGTCCATGAATGGTTCCAGAAGGAGGGATGTCCTACTGGCTGCCCAGTGGTCCTGGTACACCCCAAATCCCTGTCCCAAGTCTTACCTTTCTCCCCTATCTGACTAACCCTGGCAGGGCACAGAAATCCAGGGGAGCACTAGGAGCACGGAGCCAGATCCTGAGCCCACCCAGCCTCAACACTGAACCTCCCATGCATAAGACGCTATTTCCACAGCTGTGGTTTGGATATGGATTAAATGTGACTACCCCAAGGTCTCCCTATGGAGAGATATAAAAAGGTAGAAAAATCTCTCTCCCTCCCTCCCTCTTCCCTCTTTTTCTCAAGGTTTAGTTTTTAAAAGTATTTTATTTATTATTTTTATTTTATGCATATGAGTGTATTGCCTGCATGTGTGTAAGTGCACTTATGTCATGCAATGCCCAAGGAGATCAGAAGAGGGCGTTCGATCCCCTGGAACTGGAGTTATGAATGGTTGTTAGCTGCCATGTGGGTGCTGGGAATCAAACTCAGATCCTCTACAAGAGCAGCTAGTGCTCTTAACCACTGAGTCATCTCTCCAGTGCCTTATTTTTACTTTTAATTATGTGTATATGGGTGTCTGTATGTGGGTATGTGCATGTGATCCCCTAGGAATTGCTGGAAACTGAACTTCAGTCCTCTGGGAAAGCAGTACATGCCCTTAACTGCTGAGCCATCTCTCCAGCACCCTCACCCCCTTTTTGTGTGTGTATTGAGGATTGAACTCAGGGCCTGCTATATGTATTTTAGGCAAGGGCTCTGCACTGAACTGCATCCCTAACCTTTGTTGTTTTTGTTTTGTTTTGTTTTTCAGACAGTGTCTTACGATATAGTTCAAATTGGTCTTGAACATTCCATATAGCCCAGGTCTCAAACTTATGTTCTTCATGCCTCAGTCTCCAGAGGGCTGAGATGACAGGCCTGTATCACACCTGGTAACAAGGTGGGATCTTAAGTCAATTATGGTGTTAAAAGTGAGTGTGGACTTTCCAAAGAAGCTGTAAATGGGGGGGGCACCCCTCTTCTGTAAATAACCCCACCCTATGCTCCATTGGCAAGCCCAACAAACTCCTTAGGATTTAAGAAGAAGAGAACAGAGCTAATGGAAACCTTCGCTATTCCATCAAAGTTGACCCCATGTTGACAAATCTTTTGGTCTTTGATTTCTTATTCCTATTTCCCCCCTTTAGCTTTATTGTGTGTGTGTGTGTGTGTGTGTGTGTGT
>NW_008360324.1:5265877-5267120 GCF_000622305.1 Nannospalax galili | reverse complement strand
CAAGCAAGGCTGAAGTCTGCTCCCAGTGACGTGCTTCTTCCAGCAAGGCCACATCTCCTAAACCTCCCAAAACAGAGCCCTCAACTGGGAAAAAAGCGTTCAAATACTTGGAGCCTAAAGGGGACATTCTCATTCAAATCACCACAGCAGCCAACCCATCAACCAGAAGATATAGTCCAGTAAGATGAAAACTTCATCAGAAAGGACCGTCAACAGAAAAAAACAACAATAAGCAAAGAAATTAGCAAAAATTATGATTGGACCTAATAAACAAAAGTAAATAATTATGTTACTTGATGACAGGGATACATTCTGAGAACTGCTCTCAGGTGATTTCAGCACTGTGTACATATCACAGAGTGTGCTTAATAAACCTGGATGGTGTGGCTACTGCATAAAAAAGAAAAAGGAAGGCTTTCAGAGAGTTACTAGGTTTAGCCCAGGTCATTACTGTAGATCCCACATGACCGAATCCTGGTGGGTTTATAAGAAGAGGGAGAGAGACTAGAATGAATACGCACATAAGCACTTCCCTGTCTCTTGCTATATGATGTCCTGTCCCACTGTGATGGATAAATTGTCACTATGAAGTGACAGGTTTAGAACCACCCAGGAGACACAACTCTGGGTGTTTCCAGAGTGTTTAACTGAAGAGAGAAGACCCACCCTGAATGTAGGCAGCACCATCCCATGGGCTGAGGTTCTGGAATGAATAAAAAGGGAAAAGGGAGGAAACCAAGGAAACACCATCGTACATCTCTTTCTCTGCTTCCTGGATGAGGACACAGCGTGGGCATCGGGGGCATCTGCCTCACATGCATTCTGCTGTAACTAGAGCCCTTCTTCCGGCCATGCCTTCCCCACCATGATGGACTGTATCTTCAAAATGCGAGCCAAAATAAATCCTTCCATCTAAGTTATTTTGTCGGATATTTTGTCACAGCAAGGAGAAAAGTGAGTAGCCTCAGGTAACACAGACACAGAAGTAATGGGCCTACATAACCTTGGACTTGGAACCTTCAGAGCAATGAACCAGATTAAACTTGTTTTCCTTCAGACTTACTCAGTCTGGTATTGTGCTATTACCAACAGAAAATGAACTGATGCACCCTCCCTCCCACAAGGTCTCAGGCCTGGCCTCCCTTTTTATATAGCACAGGCAAAACACATCTTTGTGTGATCTTTGGCTCAGATATGTTTGCTTCTACATCCCAGGATCTTCTAGAAGAACGTGGGTGTGGTA
>NW_008360324.1:5248182-5265684 GCF_000622305.1 Nannospalax galili | reverse complement strand
CAAACTTTCTGTGCAAGGTGTGGAGCTGGCTGAGCACAGGGCCTACCATAGGCCTCCTCCTGTCTCTGCAGGTGAAGTCACACAAAATGGGCCATTTAGAGCAGCAGAGAAGGGGGAAACAAGGCCTAGAAGGTCACTTTGGAGTCCCAGAGGGGACAAGAGATGCTTATAACACAGGCTGTGAAACAGCCAATCTGCCTGGGTTCAAATCCTGCCTCCACCATTGAATGACTGTGGAACCACAGACAGGGTATTTCAACTCCCTCTTCCTCGGTTCACTTTTCTATAAAGTGGGAACAAACGGGCTTTCCTTGTTGGGATGTGGTAAGGTTTTGTCAAGAAAATAGCCAGAAAGCCCTTGGGATACACCTGTCACTTCCTGGGTTTGGCTGTTGTGAGGACCACCAATTTAGTCAAGATGCCCTTGTTCTCAGCATCCTCCTTAATGCTTTTGAAGTGGCCCAGTTGGACAATGATTCATAAAACTCCCTAGCTCCTGAATTCATTTTGTTGACCTGGGTACCTGTCTGCTCCACAATGCTTCCCTGAGTGGCAGAGAGCCCAAGTTCCCAATGTATAAGTCCTCAAAGATGGCTCCACCCAGGTCACCAGCCACCAGGTGTCCCTGCCATGCACTGTTAATTCTTCCCCTGTCCCTCTCTGCATGGTCTCTCTTCCTCCTCTGATTCTACAGTCTCTCCTTTTGAGCTTCTTCTCTGTTTGTGCTGTAGGGCTCTGTGAGTATAAGTGCGGGACACTATTTACATATTGCCCCCAGGGCTGTGTGGTGGCATACCTGCAGGCTGTTCCCCAGCAGGACAGCCTCCCAGCTGAGGTAGGGAAGGCAGAACCCGAAAGTCAGAAGCCCCAGAGTCTAGACCCATTTATATCACTCACTGACAACTGACTGAGGACTGTGATTTTCTAAAACTTCTATTCCCCAATCTGTAACAGAGAGCATTCTTGCCCTTCAAATACCCTGATTCTACGGCTGTGTGAGAGGCCCTGGAAGCTCCTCAGCTCCTCACAGAGCAATTCCATAGTATTCTGTAATTATATATTTAGTCCTTTTATGGGAGAGACATTGGAGGGAACTAGGCTATGGGAAAATATGATAAATGGAAGCAATTCTCACTCGAGGAATCCCCTGTGCATTGCAATCGTTCTGTGTGGGAGAAAAAGCAAGGAGTAACGGGAACACAGTGACTAACGCTGAATCCCTGGGGCCTCTGCCTGCCATCCTCACCTCCTACCAAGCTTCTCCAAGCCACCTGACCAGCGCCTGGAAAACCAGCAGGCTCATGATTCCCTCTCCACGGCAGGCTTAGCAACTATCACAAAGGCCCCAGAGGCTACTGTCCTGAAGCTGGGCTTGCCCACAGGCTGAGCTGGCTTGTCACCCCTGCCATACACATACCTGACCCTGGACCTGGGGCTCCCTCTACACCCAAGCTCTGAAACCCAATACTCCATGATCACAGATCTCCCACCTACTATTTATTTATTTACTTATTTATTTTTATTTCATTTAAGCATGCCACAGCACACATGTGGAGGTCAGAGGGCAACTTATAAGAGTCAGTTCTCTTCTTCCACTATGTGGGTCCCAGGGATCGAACTCAGGTGATTAGGCTTGGCTGCAAGTGCCCTTACCCACTAAGCCATGTTGCCAGCCCTCACTCCTACTCTTAAGTGTCTGGGTCCTGATACTCACTCAATTACTGGAATGTCCACTCCATCTTTTTCTGGGCTCAGATCCCTATTCCCCCATGTGTTTGCTGTGTAACCTCAGACAAACCAGGTAAACAGCTTAACCTATCTGATTCCTGGATTCCTCTTCTACAATATGGAGATAATAGGAATCTCAGGAGGTTGTTAAGGGGATCAAATCCCCAGCCACAACTGTCCCCTTCCCACAACTTCTTAGCACAGTGTATCTTGTTGGTACTCCTCCCACCTGCCCTGCTTAACCCACTGGTCACCTTCCCAGGTCTCCTACAATCTCCAGTAGCAATATATCCCACATATAGACTGTCACAGATGGCATGTGCTTCCAAGCTCAGTCCCAACAGCAGACATTATAATGTCCCCAGAGCTAATCTTCAAGTTCAGGGTCCCTGGTTGAACACTCAAGGCCTTCTGCCCTCCGCCCCAGCCAAGACTCCTCACAGGGCTGAGCTGGCCCATGATCTTCCTGGCTCCTCAGGCATAGCCTGACTTAGTTCAGGTGTCATCCTTCTGAAGCAGCCAGACCCAGCCTCCTCCTGAAGGTCTGACCTCAGAGTCATAGTCAGGGTGTCATATCAGTCCTGTTTTTTCCAGAAAGAACAGCTGTGCACTCACAGTGTAATACTGAGAGGCCAAGGAACCTCAGAGGTCACATATGAGGTCTCTTACGAAGCATCCTCAAACAAAAATGAAAGAGTAGCTTTCGTGGGCAAATATTGCCCCTTGAGGTCACCATGCTCACCCCACCTGAAGAACGCCATGAACCTGAACCCCCAAAGTGAAATCTGACTATATAAACCAAGTTGCCCCAGCTGCATGTCCATGCCCATATCACTGTTAACAAACAAGGCTCCTTTGTATATTCTGGCTTCTTCTGGAGACAAGGAATCATCACCTTATGTGGGAGGCAGGTTCTTCCTGAGCACACCCTTTCTGCCTCCCAGAGCCAGACATTAATACTATAGAGAGTTCTGGTTTCCTGTTAGAGGCAAATGGGTCAGGTTCCCACCAGGGATGCTGCCATTAGTGGACAGGCACATGGATTGAGAAGCTTCCCTGCAATGGAGGGTAGATTGACCGTATTCTGGTGCAGCAGTGTGTACATATGTGTGTGCACATATGCACACACACACACATGCACACGCACAAGGACACACCCGTACCTGGGAAAGAGTCAGCACAGGCCTACTAAATCACACAGCCAAACCACAGCACAAGTGAAGACCAGGAAGATACAGCCACCTGAGCACCTATTCCCTGACCTGGATTCCCTCTGCTCTGGAAAGTTCTTTACGACTCTGTCTTTTTGTCTGAGTTTGTTTCCACACATGGCAGCAGTTTAGCTGCTCTGCCTGTCCTTGAGCTCCTAGGTCCCCTCTGCCAGCCAGCAATTTGAGTTTCTAGGAACTTCACCAGTCTGAACCTCAGTTTCTTTATCTGTGAAATGGAGAGGCTGGATATCACTGGAGGGTCCCTCAGGTCTCTTCCTGATAGAAACCTGGGTGCCTCCCGGCTATTGTAGTCCCTCTTAGAGTACTGGGCACTAAAAGAACTCAGACTGGGGACAGTCAGGAACAGTATGCCAGGCCCTCCCCCGATCTCCATGTGCAGCTGCGACCGGGGCAGGCAGGAAGCGGGGCCTCTGCCAGGGGTTGCAGCGAGGGGCCTCCCACGACCTTCCTCCGGTTACCTTGTGGCACCTTCCAGTGTAGCTGTCCGCGCTGTCCCCTGCTTGCTCTGCTCCCAGCTGTCAGGAAGCCACCTGCTCTGTCCCACTGTTCAGACTCCAGGCCGGGCGCGGGAGGACCAGCCCAGGCAGCTCCCCTGGCGCTCGCTCCAGGATCTACACCACTCGGTGAGGTCCCACCCCGACAGGCCACAGGCCAACTAGAAACTGCCACTGCTGGGAGGCTGGGTGGCCAGGGCGGGGCCGCTGCTGACAGTTTGCAGGACCAGGCTTCCTGAGCCCTCCCTCAGTTCCCTGGTCCCTCCAGAGCCCTTCCCCAATGCTCCGGGGGTTTCTGACTCCAGAACCCCCCCTTACAGCACTAAAAGCCAGGCATCAGTCTAGAGTTTGGGCACCCACTGGAGTGAAAGCGTTCGCCCCTGAAAACCACTCTCTGGCTGGCCTCACTATGCATATAAAAAGAAGAGGATTGTTCCTTGCAGACAGACTCATGCTTATACTGAGTTCAATAATATATAACTATATTAATTCAACTATGAACCTAGAAACTTGGACCCACTTGTGAAAGAGATGTACTGTTGCTCTGGGTGTGTTACTGAATATGTTAGCGCTGTAGTGAAAAGCTTCTAATCATGTAGTTATTAAAAATTTTATAAAGTATTTAAAAAAGAGGATTTTGTTCTTGATACTTTTCTGACGTTTCTAGAAGGTTTGTGTAACTAAAAACCACACAGTGGGTGTTTATTAATAAAGCACTCAGTACATCTTCAAAGATTTCCACACTAAAACAAAACCCCTCACCCTGATGCACAAAGTCCTCTGCCCCATCCCCACAAGGCTCCAGTCCTTCAGGGTGATCCAGTGTCCAGCTGGTTTATTTATTAGCACCCCTACCCTATACATACATACAAAGACACTCTCAATCCTGTTCCCTAATGGATAGTAACCAACACTCACTGGTATAAATCACCACAAGGCATCTTCTCCTTACAGCCATTCAGAAGCTGGCTCACCACCTCCCATTCCCAGAGTTTGAGGAGTGCTTAACTATCTCTGGCCCTCCTTGCGCCCCCTCTGGTGTTCCCTGCTCTGTGCCCTGGCTTTCCCTTCACTTTTCTGGAGTATGCCTGCTTGTATCATCTCTCAGGGTCAGGGTAGGATGAGTTCATATGCAAGACTGATAGTTGAATGGCTAGGTAGCAAACCTCAGTTAGACGATTTGCCATTCTCTACCAGCTCTGCCGAGAGAAGGGACCCTGTTATCACTAGAATCCATGACACAGAAGGAGCCTCAGAGCTCATCTGAGGGGAAGCTGGCTCACTCCCATTCTTTGGAGGAGAAAACTGAGGCCAGAGAGATCAAGTCAGAGTCACCAAAGGTCATGGCTATCATTCTTGTTATTGATTCCTCTTGCCTGGCAGCCTTGGTAAACTTCCACTGCTACAGCCATACCACAGGTTGGCAGTCATTTGCTCCTCACACTCCCATGGGAAATTAATTAGTTAATTAATTAACTGAGACACTAGTGGTCAAGTACACAGACTACAGCCCACAGATTTGAGTGGGTTTGAACTTGGGTGCTCCACCTTGTCAACCACGGCCTTGGACAGTTACTGAACCTCTCTTGTTAGTCAACAGGATGACTAACAGCATCACCTGTGTAGTGGTCTGAATGAGAATGCCCCCCACAGACCCCAAGTATCTGAATGCTTTGTCCCCAGTTGGGGTGCTGTTTTGGGAGGTTTTGGAGGTGCAGCCCTCCTGGAGGAAGACGTCACTTGGTGGACTTTAGGAGTTCATATCCTTGCCTCGCTTCTAGTAGTCCTTTCTGCTTCCTGGGCATGTGTGAAAAAGTGAGCACTCAGCTTTTGCTTCCGCCATGGCTCTCCCACCAGGACGGACTCTTATCCCTTCGTGACTGTAAACACAAATAAACACTTCCTTCTGTGGTGCCTTGGTTGTGAGGTTGCATCACAGGAACACAAAACTAACCGAAACAGGCTTGTTCTAAGAATTCAAATAAATATGTCTTAAAGGATTTAGAACGGCAGCTAGTACTTAAGAAGATGTCACGTATACCTGCTTTAACCGATAGCTTTTGTCATGGTTAACCATAGCATCTCACAGGTAAAGACTTGGAAACCCTGTGGCTTGTCCAAGGAACTTCCCTCATAGGGGCTGGTTTTCTCACTAAATGCCATGGGATCTTGCCTCTGACGTTCCTGCTTCCTGTCTCCGTGTCGCTGGGTCTAATGACACTTATTTTGTAGGGCAGAAAAATGGCCGTATTTGGCCCATCGAGGACACTTCAGGATGCAAACACTAACCATGCCTTTTGGCTTTTATGGTAATGCGTCTGATTTTCTGGCACTGTTCCCTTCTGGAATGGCCCACCTGACCCTTCCAAGCCCAGAATCACCACAAGGATCAGCGCATGTACTGGTTTGTTCTTGCTCTCCCCACAGAGGAAAAGAGACCGAGTGAAAATGACTCTTCCATGTAAAGGTGTGGGAAACTGAAGTCCAGCAGAGTTACTGCTTGGCCTTAAACTATGTAGCCAGCCTTGAATGCAGAAAAGATAAGGATCCCTACTTCCTCCTTCCCCATGACTGTATGATCTTCATGGTCCAAGGCTGACCAAAGTTCCTTTCTTACTTCCTGGGCATCTATAAATAGGCCCAGTCAAAGCCAGCTTTATTTTGTTTCTATTTCTTTTGTTTTATGTCTATGAATGTTTTGCCTGCATGTACGTAAGTGCACCCGTATGTACAATACCTATGGAGGCCAGAAGAGGGCATCAGATCCCCTGGAACTGGAGTTATAGATGGTTGTTAGCAGCCATGTGTGTGCTGGGAACTGAACTTGGCTCCTCTGCAAGAGCAGCCAGTGTCCTTAACCACTAAGCCATCTCTCTAGCCCCAAAAGGCCAGCTTTAAGGAAGTGTGACCTATTAACTCATATATAGGGCTTGTAATTAGGAGACCTTCATGCTTAGTTTAATGCTCTGCTGTCAGAAAGTCTTAATAGTCTTGTAACAAGGAGACCTTTATTCTTACTTCACATTGGATCATGCAAATCAGACAACTGGTTCTGCACACGACCTTCCTTAGAAGTGCAAAGCATTGTGGTAAGTCTGCTCACAGGACTGATGAATGACAGAGGACATGGCAGTGCCAGGATGACACAGGTAAGAACAGGAATTTGACTATGTGAGGCTTACCCAGGCCATGTTCCCCAGCCATGTGGCCTCCCCACCAGCTGGTCACTTGTGCTGGGATGTTTTCTAGGAAAGTGGCAGTCTTCGTTCAGCAGTAGTTTACAGCTCTACACAGCTGCAAATGGGCCCAAACTGGCAACCCACTACCAGGTCTCGGCAGTTAGAGGAATACCTAGGATACTGGTATGCTTGGTGTCCTATGCTTTCCTTGTGTCTCCTACCCAGACCTCCTTGCTCACCTAAACTCCAGCTGGTCTTTGTTTTCCTCTGACTTCTCAGACCTGGCCAACATCAGGAAAGGTCAGGGACAGTCACTTGTGTCAAAGAAAAAATGACAGACAAAACCAATGGACTATTCATTCGAAGGACACGATGTTTTGGGGGAGCATTTTTGCATCCAGCTGGCCTACATACTCTTCCTGTAGCAGGCATTTGAGTCATAAATACATATGTCAAGGCTTAAAGCTGGCAGTCTGAAGGTCATTGGCCTAAGAATAGAGGTTTTGTTGTTTGTGTTTTTCTCACACTTTGATTTGGTGGAGTGCTGGAAGCCCCCACACCTTAGTGTGAGAGTGAAGAGGACATGAGGGGACAGAGGAGCCAGGACGGACCACTCTCAATAAGGCTGGTGCAGGATAGAGATGGGATGACTGGAGTGAAGGGAGGATGAGAAACAAATGCAGAGGCTCCAGCTGTGTAGAGACTGAGACCAAGCATCTGATGAAAAGAGAAGGGACAGAGAAGGACCAGGGGTCAATGACCCAGGCTCAAGAAGAGGTTGGAAGGATGAGAGAGTACAGGTGGGCAGGTTGTGTGGAGGATCCCCAAAGTCTCAGAAACATGGGGGAAAGAGGATGATGGATGAGGAGAGATAACAAGGTGGTGGGGTGGGTAGATGGGAGTCTTGAATAATGGTTCCTGTCTTCTCTGTGACACCAGGAACTAGGCAATAGGGAGAGTCTGCATGGATCATCAGAGGAAGTGATATTTAAGCACTCTCTGTTCCTTCCTCTGAGCTTGGGAAGGAATGCCTAAGTTCATTTTCTGTTGCTATAACAATATACCTGATGTTGGATACTTAATATAGAAATGAGGATTACTAGTTTACAGTATTACAGGTCCAAAAACATGGCATAAGTACTGTTTGGCTCTGTGAGGGCCTTCTGGATGCAAAACAAATATGGTGGATGGCATGATGGTGGAAGCATGCATAAGAGTGAAAGATCTCATGGTGAGACAAGAGGCCACAGAGATTTAGAAGCCATGCTTGCTCTTTTAAACAACCTTCTGTCTAGGAAACTAACTGGGGTCTGATAGGAGTGTAATCTCTCCAGAAGGCAGCACCCTCAGTAACCTAGTCACTTTCCACTAGGCTCCACTTCAGAAAGCTTTCAATAACCCCTAAACATCACCACACTGAAGATCAAGCTTTCAATGCTCGCTCCAGCCATGCCCAGATCATGCCAGGAGCTCTCCACTGAGAGAGGAGTTAGTGGTATAGTGGTTTGAAAGACATAGGGACATGTCTAAGGATATGTGCCGTCCCCTCCTGAGTCTCCTTTCAGCTTCGAGGCTCTCTTTCTCCTGGCATCTCTTAGCTTCCTTTGGTTTTCCTCGCTGACTTTCCGTTCTCAATTGAAGCCCAGTTCCTAGTATTTGATCCTTTCAGGGGAAGAGCAGAAAGACATGTTGTTCCAGGACAGAAATTCCTCTGACATCCCTTCACCTCATTATGAGCAGCTACAATTATTGTTTCTATCAGGTGGAGGCCAAAGAAAACAAATAGATCTATTGACTCTCACGGCTCAGTGCACAGGCACAGCCTCTGCCCCACCTCCCAGAGCCTCACAGCAAAGGTCACGCAAAACAACTGTGGAAGGCTAAGGGTTGGCCGACCCACCAGAGTGAACACACTACGGGAGACCATCCTGTGTTCATGCCTTTCTGTCTTTCTCTACCATTAACATGGTGGGCTTGGTTGGGAAGGAGCCATGGTGTATGGCTACAGGAGGGAGTCAGTTACATGCTCATAGCTGAATGAGGAGATGAAGTGAGAATGGAGGTTCTCTTTGAAGGGGTTTCTCAGTCATGACCTTTGTTTATGGGAGTCACACACCTGGAATCCTCACATTAGACATGAACAATGACTTCTCTGCTCTCCAACCAGCAGGCAGAGCACCCCACCACTCAGAGAGACAATCCCATGAAGAGATGGCTCAGGATGACTCGGCCAACAAACCCCAGCCTTGTGGGTGACCACTCCAGATCTGAAGGCATGATTTCTGTTATAGTTTGAAGGTGCAATGTCCCCACAGAAGGCTTATGTGTTGGGAGCTTCAGCTCCCCCTGGTAGTGATATCTTACCATGTTTTGGAGACTTCAGGAGAGGGAGCCCAGCTGGAGGAAGTAGGTCACTGGGGGAAGGCCCTTGGGGATATTTGTCCTTGCCCCTTTCCTGTTGCTTTCTATCCACTTCCTGTCTACCATGATGTGAGTAGACACAGGCTCCCACCAGCATGATAGTCCTACTCACCGTAAGCCTGGAGTGAACAGAGCATGTATAGACTCAAAGGTCTAAAAACATGAGCACAATAAACCTTCCCTCCTCTTAAGTTGCTTATGTCAAGTATGCCATAAGAAGTTGAATACAATTCTCTTTCATGCCTAGCCCCCACCAGTGGTCTCTATGGGAGAATTGCCTGGTGTGGAATACAGTTTCTGATACCACAAAATTCTGAATCCCATGATCCTGGAACAGGGAAATAAAAGGTTCTGTATAATCAAGCTGCCCATTGAAGAAACTATATCTGTTAAAAGTAAATTGAAAACATTATGATAAGTTATGCATTTTCCCAGAAGTAGAGACAGAGTTAAATCCTCTAGCAATGATGAAATAAGTGGCTTATATCTAACAGCCTAGTGTTCACAAAGTGTTTGAGAAAGGGAAGTACAGACTGTTTCTCCTAATTTTGCTTTCTTATGCACGTACATACATTTATATAAGACCCCAAATCCAGGGATGGAGAAATGCCTCATGAGTTAAGAACTCTTATTGCTCTTGCAGAGGACCTAGGTTTGTTGCCAGCACCCACAAGGTGCCTCATAACCACCTGTAACTCCAGTTCCAGGGGATGGGATCTGATACCCTCTTCTGGCCTCTGGAGACACCTGCATGCATGTGGTGCATATAAATTCACACAGGCACACATATGTTCATACACATAAATTGTTTTAAACCTTTAAAACAAAGATTTCAAGTTCGACCATAATGTCTTGACTTCTCATGTAATAAATAAGGAAATAAGAGCCACATGAAGGCAGGATGGAAGGTGATATAGGCCAAATGATGTCTTCAAAATCTAGAGTCTAGTGGCGCCAACCAGCTCCTGAAAACCAAGAAGATGAGGAAAGGTCACTGGCAGTAGCATTATGGGATGGTTTCAGTTATTTAATTTCTCTACCATTAAGTTAGTCAGAGAACATCAGCAGTTTTAGGAGCATACTTTTGGTTTTGGTAAAAGAAAACAAAACATGGTGTTTCTAAACTGATACTTTCAACCAATAATAGATTTTTAGACATCAAAAATTATCCTAGTTGACAACTTGGAATTAAAGAAGACAGAATATGAACTAAATGACCAATTTAGAAAATCTATAACTGTCTCTTGACCCATTAGAATACCAAAATAATCAAAACAACATCTGTTTTATATTATTTCTGGGACAAACAATTGAGACACTATAAAATAGCTAAGTAGATAGAAATAAAACATCAGCATCATGTTAGAATTTTACTGCTGATTCCAGAGGCTGTGCATTTACACCTCCCCGAGCCCGAGTGAGCCTCCGCAGCACGCTTTGTTTTCTTAGCTCACCGCTCTTTCCTAGCCGTCACTGTAGCTCAGGCTTCCACTGCCTCTCTTTGACTATGATCTTGATCTTCCAGTTTCAGTCTTTTCTCTACTCAATCCACCCTCCCCTAGCTGCCAAATGAGGCTACAGGCAAAGCCCAGTCCTAGACATGCCACTTCCTGGCACACACAAAGCAACCAACAACAACAAAAAAACCCCCACACCATTCATGCATATGCCCCTCTATGTTTGCTGAAGAAGATTCAAAATCTTTAAGCTGGTCTTTAGAGTCCTCAAGAACCCATCTCCCAAGCTCGCCTCTCACTATTCTCCCACGAGCAGGCTGTGAAGAGTCCAGCATTACTTTCCGGCAGTCATGCCTTGCTAACTTGGTTGTGTCTTGCCAGTAAGCAGTGTTCCTCCGTGGTCTGTGCTTCAGTTCTTGCCTCCAGGTTCCCACCCTGAGCTCCTGCCTTGACTTTCCTCCACAATGGACTGACGGTAAGCTATAAGGTAACATAAACCTCCTCCCCAAGTTGCTTGTTTTTTATTTTATTTTATTTGTATGAGTGTTATGCCTGCATGTAGGTAAGCGCACCCGTGTCGTGCAATGCCCATATGGGACAGAAGAGGCTGTGGGATCCCCTAGAGCTAGAGTTACAGACAGTTGTTAGCTGTCATGTTGTTAGCTGTCATGTGGGTGCTGGAATTCGAACCCAGGTCTTCTTCAAGAGCAGTCAGTGTTCTTAACCACTGAGCCACCTCTCCAGCCCCCCAAAGTTGCTTTTGGTCAGTGCTTTACCACAGCAATAGAAGGCAAACTAATACAGAGGTTAATGTTTCCAGGACAGAAGGAAATACAGAAATTCCCTGCCCAGCTCCCACTGAGACTGATCTGCAGAGCCACAGCTTTAAGTGGCAGAGCCCATACTGGAAGGTGTTCATCATGGAGTTCTTCTCCTCCTGTACATTCTCCTCTAGGTCAGACACTTGATCTCAGAGAGAAGTTTTAGGCCTAGAGAGTAAAGAAGTCAATGAACTGTTTTTCTCCAAAGCAAGAATAAGACTTATTCAAAACTGCCCAAAACAACCATTCCTTCATTCTGGAAATTGATATTATGCAACAACTTGAAAAGTGTTTGCTTAGGCAGATATCTGTATTTAAAGTAAAAGCAGCACAAATCTGTGGTGTTCCTGCCTATAGCCCTTCTTACCTCCTCTCTCCAGTTCTGTGGTTCAATAGTTCAATCAGGACAAGGCAAGTGGTAAAACCCAGCAGCCTTTGGTCATCACCCCAGCTCTCTCATTTGATCTGGAGTAGTGCCAGTTTAAGAGGTGGTCTCAGGAGCAAGGGAACAGCAGGCCCAGTGGGTCTTCTACCCTGAAATTGTACAGCAAGTACTGACCAGGTGACTAGCTGGGCATTTAGGAGCATCTTCTAGAAGGTTAAATAGCCATGGGGAGATTGATGAAGTCCCCATGTGTCATGGTCTGACTATAGGTTGTGTACACAGACAAGAGCAGCCTACATATCCTGGCCAGAGGAGCTTCCACCCATGTACAGATGTTGTAAGAGCCCAGTGTAAACTAGAAACCAGGGCAGACTGGGTGAGGGTGTGTACAGAATGGATGGACTCCCCAGGACACTCACAAATCCACTAGCAGAAAGTGGAAGTCTTGCTGGCACAGCCTTGGACCAGTCTTTGCCTGAACATTAATCTAGACAGACAAAAGGTGACTTTAGAATTAAAAAGAGGTAGAAGTAAGCAAAGAGACATTCATAGATGTGTGTAGCAAAGGAGGCAGACTGAGGTTTGCTCCAAACAAGTTATCACACAAACATACAATACAAGATAGCAACACTGACTCAGGAGAAAGTGCAAATCCACAGCTGCTACAATAGAATACATAAAATATACACTTCCTAACAAAGAAACTACAGCCAGGCAAAGCCACAGAAGATATGACTGTTAGAGTCCAGGTCTGCAACGACCCTCCCCCAGTGCAGTAAAATCTCACAAGACAGCCCCCCCCAACCCTGAGAGGGGGTGGTTCTCAAAAAGAGGAATTGAGTCAGTTTCAAGACAGCCCCCCCAGGGGGGGAATTCTGGGGAGGGAGTTTCTGGTGGGGGAGTGGAACAGAAATTGAGTCAGTTTCAACATAGTCTGTTTCCCCCAGATAAGTTTAGAAGATAAACAGGATGCTGCCTGAAAAATATTTTCCTGCCTTCTGCATTCCCTATCCCCTACACCATATAAATACCTCCAGCCAGCAGCCTGAAAACTGGTGATCTTTCCTCAATCCTGGAGCTGAGAGTCACCCCTGGCAGCTTCCCAATAAACTTTGCTTTTGCTGGGGGTCCTTCTGAGTGGTGGTTTTTCCCGGTTTATGTATCAATGACCACATTCAAGAGGAAAGCCAGCAGCCAGTAGAAACCGTCCCTGAAATGTGGCTGGATGCTGGGTTAGCAGACCAAGACTGAAAAGCATGTATTATAAATACCTTCAAGAATGAGCAGAAACTCACTTAAAATGGTAAGGGAAGCATTAAAGCAATGAAAAAAGATTCAATAAAAGGATAGAAACCATGAATGAGTCAGTTCTGAAACAAGGCAGCAGAGACAACACATTCACTCAAAGTAGTGGAAAATACCTATCAAGAATTCATATCTGGTCAAACCACCCTTTACAGTGAAGTCAAAGTAAAGACATTCCCAATGACCAAACACTGAACAGATGTTCTTCAAGCAGATACATCCCCTCATATATGTGGTGGTCATGTTGTCAAATTGTCTTCTAGAGGTTTATGACTATACCTATTGACCGAAGCTGCTCTCAATCTTGGTCAGAAACGCTTCTTTAGGCATTAGGCAGCCATCAATGCAGAAACTCAGAATTGGTCAAAGTGCTAAGAATAAGACAGACTCGATGCTTAGCCCTAAATGGGACACTTTTATCAATCCCTTCAGGGACCAAGGCTCAGGGAACGTTGAAGAAGAGGAGGTGTAAAGAATGTAAGAGCCTCAGCCCCAAATGGGACATCTATATCACACCCCACCCCGAAAGGCTCAGGGAGCATTGAGGAAGTAAAGGTAGAAAGATGTAAGAGGCAGAGGCAGAGGCAATAGATGAATGAACGTATTTTCTGTACACAACAGGGCACTTACACATCTGAACCCACAGTGGTTGTGACAGCATACATAAGACCTGCACAAGCCAAAGTCAGACAAAATCCCAGCATGAAGAGGGGCAGTGGGCATGAAGCCCCATCCCTAGCTGAGGACCTATTGGCGATTCATACCTCCTGGGAGAGGGAGAGTCCGTTTTCTTTAAGGGTGTGATGCCAGGTAAGCTGACCACCCTCCAAGGCATGGACCCACGCCTAAAAGCATCTGAGGAACACAAATGGGATTCAATGGGTTTTTTAAAAAAAAACAAAACAAAACAGGACACGATGTGTGTTGTGGGGTGGGGAGGTCGGAGTAGATCTGAGAGGAGATGGGGGAGGAATTGAATATGATTAAATGCATTGTATGAAATTCTCAAAGAACAATACAAACATTCTCTTTTTTTTAGAAAAAGAATGTAAGAGCCAGAGGATGGAAAGGAGAGCTGGGAAATGCTGATTTCTGGACGTGACTTGGCTTTTGCACTCATGAAATCTTACCTGCACATGACCTGCATAAGAATCAAGCCAACTAAAATTCCAGCACAGATAAGAGGTCTCTGCCCTCAACTGAGGAGGTATTGGCAGTCGATAGCTCCTGGGGAGGGAGAATCATTCTTCTTTGAGGATGAAACCACTGGTCGGCTGCCCATGTTTGATTGGATGGATCCACACCCATGCTCATATGGACAGCAATAACTGAGCTTAGTGGATTATCAAAATAAGAATAAGAATAAGAATAATAGGACATGTTGAGGAGGAATGTAGCAGGAGTCAGAAGGGGGAAATGGGAGTGAATATGATCATATTGTATAGTTCATGTATGAAATTCTCAAAGAATATACACATATGTATATGTATCATGTACATGGTTTTATTGAGACACTGCATATGTTCTCACTGGGTATCCCATGATGGCTTTGAACTTTTGCATTGTTTTGTTTTGGGGATAGGGTCTCCCTCTAGCCCTAGTTGGCCTAGAACTCACTATGTAGACAAGGCTGGCTTGGATCTCACAGAGATCCACCTGCCTCTACCTCCTCAGTGCTTAGGATTAAAGGCATGCCCAACCATGCCCAGGCTTTGACTTTGAACTCTCAATCTTCCTGCTTTAGTCTCCTAAGTATGGGGATCACAGGCCTGGGCTATGACACCCTCTTCTCTCTATCCTTTTCTGACAAAGTCAACATACATCTTGTGCTTAATAGCTTTGCTTACCAATTTTTAAAAGATTGTTTTTTATCTTACTAACTATAAGTTCACTCATTTTCTAAGATAGAATCAAATAGTCTATAAAGCAAATACATACTACAGAAGGACTTCTAATCAGAGAATCTAGAAATTTTGGGGGATGGTAAAAGTCAACTTCAGGGCCAGAGAGTCTGGACCCTTGAGTAGGTCTCTCCAAAGATCAAAGAGGAAAAGTGACAAGAAATACTCAAAATATTCCTTTAGGCTGAAAGAAGGTGACATCAGAAGGTACTAAAAGGTACTCAAATCCATAGGAAGTAGGAGTCCACAAATCACAGATGCATGGATCAATATGAAGAGTATGTAGATGGATTTTTTTCTTATTTCTTCTCTCAACATAAGACTGAACAGAGCAAAATTCTAATACTGCGTTATTGAGCATATAACATATAAAATTGACATGATAACATAAGAAGAGAGAAGTGGGGGCTGGAGAGATGGGTCAGCGGTTAAGAAGACTTGCTATTCTTCCAGAGGACCGGGGTTTGAATCCCAGCACCCACATGACAGCTAAAACACATGTGTAACTCCAGTTCCAAGGGATCCAACACCTTCTGGCCTCTGCAGAACACTCATACACATAGTACACTTACACATACACGCAAGCAGACATACATAAAAATGAAAACAATAAATAAAAAATATTTTTAAAAGAAGAAGAGAGAAAAGAAATGTGTTCCAGCAAAGTTTCTAGAATCAATTTGGTTTTATTCTGAAATCAACTGCAGTAATTTGAGGTGAGTGTTATGTCGAGCAACCACTAAAAATTTTTAAGAATTTAAAACATAAAAACTCAACAAAAGAATTAAAGTAATAAAGAATAGTTAATATTAACTAAAGGTATGTAGTTAATATGAAAGAAGAAAAATACAAGATGCAGAGGACCAACAGAAAAAACACAGGAGGAAAATAGAAAACAGAGTAAAGTGAACCGCAGTAGCAATTACACCAAGTATGCGTGGAATAAACAAAGACACAGGTTTTCAGACTGGATTAAAAAGACAAGTCTTAAATTATGTGTTAGGCGCTGCCAACCAGAAACTTAGGTTGGATTCAAAGAAACAAAAGGATTATCAAAGGATGGAGGACATACTTTCAACCATGCTGAAAGAGGAGTCTGTAAGTCATCTGTTCCACCCCTACAACAGGACGAAAGCTCAACAGATTGAAAGTAAATGACCTGTGCAAAGACTGACGTCACAGGACGCAGCACAGCCCTGAAACCTAAAAGGATGGGGAGCACAGAGAATCACAGCCCAGATGAGCTGTCACACAGCAGCTCAAAGGGTGATGTTTATGTGCTGTCCCAGGCAGGGTGTGGATTTACTTAAGACTAAGAAAATCATAGAGTTCGTCGTTTCAGCTTCTTCCCCTCACTTTTCCTGGTCATTACCTTCAACATCCCCAACACAGTGTCAGGGTGAAAATCTAACAACCAACACCAAAGCAACTCCGTTTTTAAGGGGAGGAATCGGGGGAGGGGAGTAACCATTCACAAATATCTCCAAGGTCTGGAGAGGGCTCAGTAGGTAAAGGTGATGCTATCAAGCCTGATGACCTGAGTTGGATCCTGGAGTCTCATATAGTGGAAGGAGAGAACCAACACGTTTTCTGACATCCACACATGTACCATGGTATGGGCAGGCACATGTACCCCCTCCTACACTAGATAGATGATGACAGATAGGTAGATGATAGATAGATAGGGAATAGATGATAGAAAGATGATAGATAGATAGATAGATGATAGATAGATAGATAGATGATAGATAGGAGATAGATGATTGATAGATGATAGATAGATGATTGATAGATGATAGATAGATGATTGATAGATAGATGCAATTTTAAATCTCCAAAGCATCCTCCACAATAAGAGAGAAATCTGCTCTCCAAAGGAACAACTTTTCCAGAGCACAATTCATCCCCTCCATTCCCCTCTAGCACTACTGTGTCATCTAAAAGAAAAAAACAAAAAGCATAAAGAATTAGAACAACATCAGAATAACTTCAAAAGGTCACAACCCAGGGAACCAAGTCTGTGAGAAATTAAGATTTAATTCTAAGCTTATAAACCGCTTCACCCCACCAGTACCATGTCACATCAAAAGGGCTCTCATATAATGACGACGGGCAACTGTTGGAAGAGCTGAAAGCACACTACCTTTGAGGCATTCTTAGGAAAGCCCAAAGATAACAGAAGGAAGCGGGGCATTGGGTGGCTGGAAGTGATACAAGTTTTTGGTACCCACAGCTACTGTAAACAAGAAGCATAACTCCCAAGCAAGTTAACAAGAAACCTCACATAAAGGCTCTTTCGCCGCTGTTGCTGCTACCTGACACATCACATCTAGCGTCAACAAGACATGTTGAAGAAGAAAAATCAATCTGAAAAGGTAAGCATTAGAACTAGACTCAGAAAGAGTGGAGTATGGAATTAGCAGATAAGGAATTTAAAATAACTAAGATTTATTTGTGATATGGTTAAGATGTGAAAGGTCCACCACAAGGTATGAGAGAGAGAGAGAGAGAGAGAGAGAGAGAGAGAGAGAGAGAGAGAGAGAGAGGGGGGGTGGGGTGTGTGGGGGGGGGTGCGGGGG
>NW_008360324.1:5182967-5248097 GCF_000622305.1 Nannospalax galili | reverse complement strand
ACAAATGGATGGATGGATGGATGGATGGATGGATATGATGAATGGATGGACAGGTAGGTAGATAGATGATAGATGATAGATAGGTGATAGATAGATGATTGATAGATGATAGATAGATGATTGATAGATAGATGCAATTTTAAATCTCCAAAGCATCCTCCACAATAAGAGAGAAATCTGCTCTCCAAAGGAACAACTTTTCCAGAGCACAATTCATCCCCTCCATTCCCCTCTAGCACTACTGTGTCATCTAAAAGAAAAAAACAAAAAGCATAAAGAATTAGAACAACATCAGAATAACTTCAAAAGGTCACAACCCAGGGAACCAAGTCTGTGAGAAATTAAGATTTAATTCTAAGCTTATAAACCGCTTCACCCCACCAGTACCATGTCACATCAAAAGGGCTCTCATATAATGACGACGGGCAACTGTTGGAAGAGCTGAAAGCACACTACCTTTGAGGCATTCTTAGGAAAGCCCAAAGATAACAGAAGGAAGCGGGGCATTGGGTGGCTGGAAGTGATACAAGTTTTTGGTACCCACAGCTACTGTAAACAAGAAGCATAACTCCCAAGCAAGTTAACAAGAAACCTCACATAAAGGCTCTTTCGCCGCTGTTGCTGCTACCTGACACATCACATCTAGCGTCAACAAGACATGTTGAAGAAGAAAAATCAATCTGAAAAGGTAAGCATTAGAACTAGACTCAGAAAGAGTGGAGTATGGAATTAGCAGATAAGGAATTTAAAATAACTAATTTTTATTTGTGATATGGTTAAGATGTGAAAGGTCCACCACAAGGTATGAGAGAGAGAGAGAGAGAGAGAGAGAGAGAGAGAGAGAGAGAGAGCAGGAAGTTGGGATGAATGGGTATGGGCCTGGGAAGGGTTGCAGGGGTGAGAGAAGTAGGAGGCGAATATGATCAAAATACATCGTGTACATGAAGAAAATTCTCAAAGAATTCATTAAAACACTATATTTTTAAAGTGTCCTCTATAGGCTTATGTGTTTTCACACTTGGTCCCTAATTGGTGGCACTATTTGCAGAGGTTGAAGAACCTTTGGAGGTGAGGCCCAGATGGAAGAAGTAGGTCACTGGGAGGCATGCCCTCATCAGATTTTATCCCAGCCAGCTTCTTGTCCTCTCGCCATTTCCTGGTTTTGCAGTCCCATACTCTTATCACCACAGCTGCTGTGGTGACCAGGCCTTCCCTGCCATGAGGGACTGGACCCTCAACTCTGGATGAAAATGAATCCTTCCTCCTCACATTAGGTTGATTCTTTAGGGTATTTTATCATAGGATCAAGAAAACTGATATAATGCATTAAAAGTTATAATGAGAAAATAGACAATATGTAGGAACAGATGGGCAATTTGAGTAGAGATGGAAATTCTAAGACTTAAAAGAAAATGCTAGAAATTGAAGATAATGTAGCATAAATGGAGACGGTCTCATCGGGGGCCTGGATACAGCTGAGCAAAGACTCAGGGAGAAATTCCCCATACTGAAATGCAAAGACAAAATAGAATGATGGTTGATGATATGGCTCAGCGGGTAAAGGCACTTGCTGTCAAACCTGAAGACCTGAGTTTGATCCCTGGGACCCATGTGGTGGAAAGGGAGAACAAACACCTCTGGCCTCCAAATGTGTACCATGGCACGCATGCTCCCATAAATAAACAAATAAATAAATGTAATGAAAATTTTTATAGAATTAAAAAGACGGAATGCCCAAGAACTGCAGAGCAATTACAAAAGGTGATGGAGAAGACCAAAAGAAAATGATAGAGGGAAAGAAGAAACAATTGAAATAACGAATAGCTAAAAAGTTTCCCAAACTAATGCTAGACCCCAAACTACATGGTGCTCACAGAATACCAAGCAGGATAAAACCCCTCAAAACCTACATAGCACCATATCCCAATTCAACTGCAGAAAGCCCAAAGAGAAGATGATGTCCTGAAAAAAGCTGTGAGGGATAGACAGAGGTGGAGAACCTCTTTGAGAGGAACAAAGATTACAGCAGCATTGGGTACCATAAGGGTTCGTCTGAGTTCTTGAAAAACAAAGCCACTGTGATCTCTACCTTTCTGTGTAATATGTGACGTTAATGTAATGTAGACTATATATAATACATCATATCAATATATTATTTTATAGACATAAAGAAGAGGCCGGGAGGGAGATTTATTCTGAAGAATTGGCTCACACAATTGAGAAGCTGAGAAATCCCAGGATTTTAAGCTGGGAGACTGAAGACCCAGGAAAGCAGATGGTGTGGCTCCAATCAAAGGTCTAAGAAGCTAAAGAGCTGATGGTGTGAGCCTTAGTCTGAGTTTGAAGGCAAGGGAAAACTCATGTCCAACCCGAACTTGAGCAGAAACAGAATTCTCTCTCCTGCCCTCAACAGACTGGATAATGCTAACCAACACGACAAACAGCATCTGCTTTCTCCAACCCACAGTTCAAATGCTGACCTCAGCCAGAAATACCCTCCCATGCATAGCCAGGACAGTAATTAACTGAATATCCCGGCACGTCATGGTTCAGTCAAGTGGACACAAAATTAACTGTCACAGACTTCTCATTGGAAACAAGCAAAAGGGGAGCAAAATGCTTAAAATGTTGAAAAAAAGGGGGGGGGGCACCAACCTAGAATCCTAGAATTCTATACCTAGCTAAGTTTTCTTTTAAAAATAAACAAGCAGGAGGCTGGAGAGCTGGCTCGGCGGTTAAGAGCACTGACTGCTCTTGCAGAGGACCTGGGTTCAATTCCCAGCACCCACATGGCGGCTACAAACATCCTTAACTCCAGTTCCAGGGGAATCTGAAGCCCTCTTCTGACCTCCAGGGCATTGCATGACACGGGTGCACTCACATACATGCAGGCAATACAATCCTGCACGCAGGATATTAGAGACGAAATTACTGAAGTGCAATCACATATCTTCATTTCTTTTTTTTTTTCCTTCATTCAGAAAAAGTCACACTTTGGTCTGAAACTCACTATGGATCCCAGACTAGTCTCAAACTCACAGCAACCTTCCTACCTCAGTCTCTCCAGTCATGGGATTTCAGACTTGTACCATGATTCTTGGTTCATTTTATTACTCTTCTTTTTCCTCTAAGATTTGTTTTTATATATGTGTATGTGTGTGAATATGTCTCTGTGTGTACATAGGCACACACACACACACACACACACACACGTATGCATGAAGGTGCCTGAAGAGACCAAAAGAGGGTGTCAGATCCCCTGGAACTGGAGTTACAGGTGGTTGTGAGCTGCCCAAAGTGTGTGCTGGGAACCAAACTAGCTCTGTAAGAGCAGCAAGTGCTCTTAACCACTGAGCCATCTTTGGAGCCCATGCTTTCTTATTTTTAACTCATAGAATAGGTAACTTTAAAAAATAGCAACGTATAAAGGTACTGTAACAGACAGAAAAGTGTGAGCGATGTGGTCAGGACAACAGGGAGAAACTAAGAATGTATAAAGAGAGATAGTTTTGAAAATGGATTTAGACTAGTTGTAAACACATATTATGAACTTGAGAACAACTGGCATTTAAAAAATATTTTATTTATTATTTTTATTTGCCGTGTATGAGTGTATTGCCTGCATGTATGCAAGTGCACCCATGTTGTGCAATGCCCACGTAGGTCAGAAGAGGGTGTCAGGTCCCCTGGAACTGGAGTTATGGACAGTTGTTAGCCACCGTGTAGTGCTGGGACTCGAACCTAGGCTCTCTGCAAGAGCAGCCAGTGCTCTTAACTGCTGACCATCTCTTAAGCCCTGTCAGCTGGGTATTTTTTTAAAGAACAGTGGATATGCTAAGATGGAAAAGAAAATGGAATCATATAAGATGTTCAATACAAATTAAAGAAGGTGGAATGGGGAACTTTTAGAAGAGATACGGAATAAGTATAACAAACAGGAGAGAACGGTACATGTGGTAAGTATTAATCTAATGATATAAAATCACTTAAAATATCAATGGTCTAAATAACAAATGAAACAAGAGATTGTCACGGGCTGAGTTGGGGGGAGATTTGGCCATCTGTCTATGAGAAACTGACTTTAAAGATGCAGAAGACGGATTAAAAGAGATGCCAGGCCACACTAACCAAAGAAAGGTGCAGCGGTCATATTAATTTCAGACGAAGTAGACTTCCGAATAAAAGGGTGGAGTGTGGCGCAGATCGGGGTGAAGGGGCCAGTTCTCCATGAAGGTGACAGTCCCTGCTGTGTGCACTTGACGGCAGAATGTCAAAGCAGATGAGACCCAAACTTATAGAACTGTAAGGAAAAATAGACAAGCCCACTTCTGTGGCTGCGGATGTCAGCACTCCTCTTTCAATGATTGATAGATCGGCAAGCAGAAAATCAATAAGGATATAGCAAGCTGAATAGAGCCATTAATCAGCTGAGTCTAATTGACATTTACAGACTACTTCATCCAACAACAGTAAAATACACACTCTTTTTCAAGCTCCCATGGAGGATTTGCCAAGACAGAACACATTCTAGACCAGTAAACCAACCATAATAAATTTGAAGGAATAGAAATCATATGAGTGTGTTGTTTACCACAATGGGATTAAATTAGAAATCAATAACAAAGGTAACTGGAAACTCTCCAATCACATAGAGGAAAGAACTTCAGAAGAAAATTAGAATATCTTGTTAATCAAAATTAAATACAATTTTACAAAAAATTTTCAAGATGTGGTGAAACACTGGGGGTGTGTGGAATTTATAGCACTGAATGGATGATTTAGAAAAGAAATGTCTAAAATCAGTGACCTGAGTTTTCAACCATAGAAAACTAGAAAAGGGAAATTAAGTGCAAACTCAGATCTTCGTAAATGAAGATGGGAAGTTCATAGACGAGATGACTCAGTATTGCTAAGATACCAATTTTCAGTCAGGTGTGATGGTGCATACCTATAATCTCAGCACTTGAGAGATAGCAGCATAGAAGATCAGGAGTTCAGGGCCACCCTGAGCTAGACAGCAAGTTCAAGCCTGAGCTACATGAGATCCTGTCTCACCGGAATGAAACGAAACGAAACAAAACAAAACAAAACAAAACATGGGGTTGGAGAGACAGGTCAGGGGTTAAGAGCATTTGCTGCTTTTGCAGAGGACCTGGGTTCAGTTCCCAACACCTATGTGGTGGCTAACAAATGATGGTAACTCCAGTTCCAGAGGATCTGACACCCTCTTCTGGCCTCCACAGGCACCAGGCACACATGTGGTGTACATACATACATGTAGGCACTGACTCATATACATAAAATAAAAATAGAGAAATCTTTAAAACAAAATCAATTCTCTCAAAACTGGCCTATCAGAACAGTTGATATTCTATCTCACCAGGCTTTTGGATAGAAGTTGGCAATTTGGTCTTAAATTTTATATGCAGCTGCAAATAATTTAGAAGAGCAAAGGCAATTTTGTAAAAGAAGAAAAAGTTGGGACTCGTGAGCCCCAATTTCTAAAGTTATTATAAAGATTCAGTTTCTAAGGCAATGTGTTATTGGCATAAAGGCAGATATGTAGGTTAGTGGGATGGAATTGAGGATCCAAATATGAAAGTTTCCATTTACGGTTAGTTGATTTTCAACAAAGTAAGAGGACAATTCACTGTGGAGAGGTCTTCAAAGACAGGGTCTAAGACAGGGAACATCCACATCCCACAAAATGAACTTACGTTTTTCCCTCACCTCATACATTAAAAATTAATTCAAAATGGGTCACAGTCTTAAACAAGAGAGTTAAAACTACTAAACTTATATAAGACAACGCTGGAGAAACACCTTGGAGGAACCTTAAGTAAATTTTCATGACTCTATAAACAAGACCATAAAGTTTTTAAAAAATCTTGATAGATTGCACTTAATTAAATTTAAAAGTCTTGGTGCTTTGAGAAGTAACCTAAATTCAATTTAAAAAACAGACTGACCTCTGGGCATGATGGCACATGCCTTTAGTCCCAGCACTTGGGAATCAATGGCAGGTGGATCTCTGTGAGTTCGAGGCCAGCCTGATCTACATAGTGAGTTCCAGGCCAGCTGGGGCTACAGGGAGAACCTGTCTCAAAAAGACGAGAGAGAGAGAGAGAGAGAGAGAGAGAGAGAGAGAGAGAGAGACTGACCATAGATTGAGATAAAATATTTACAAAATATCTATCAAGTAGAGGACTTATATTCAAAATATAAAAACAATTTTTACTGCTCAATATGATGAACAACCTTGTTTAAATGGATAAAAGATATGAGTAAACACTTCACCAAAGAATATATATGAATAGCTCAGAGACACACACAAAAAGTTGTTCAACTTAGGCATCATTAGTCATCAGGAGACGCAAATTAGAGTCGTGATATGATACACTCAGTCAGTAGAAAGCTGTACAGCACACACAGCAACAACAAAAATAAAACCAATTACCGTGCACACACGGAGAAAGTAGAATATTGAATGTTTTTGGCAGACGTGAAAATGCTATAGTTACTTTGGAAAAACATTCGGTTGTTCCTTTAAATTAAATGTAAACTTACCCAAGACCCAGAAATTTTATTCTGAGGAATCTGTCCAAAAGAAACAGAAATATGTTATAAGTGAATGTTCACAGTAGCATTGTTTATCACAGCCCCGAACTGGAAATAATGTGATAGAGAAAGGGTAAACCCATGAAAGGGATTCACACGTTCAATGACACTCTTCAGCAGTTTAGAAAGACAGAATATCGGGATGTGATATAACATGGACAGACTTAAAGCAAAGAAACCAGATGTGAGGGTTATATATAGTACATGGTTCCATTTGTGTTAAATGTCCATAAAAGGCGAATTACAGGGACCAAAACCAGATTGCTGATTACCTAGGGAGAAGAGAGGAGTCAGTATTTACAGCAAGAGCTCCTGCTTAATGGGCTTTAGGATGATAGTATTGTTATAAAAATGGATTTTGACCACGGTTGTCCAACTCTGTAAATTTATTAGAAGTCATTAAGTTGTTTACTTGCAATGGGTGGGTTTTGAGGTGTGTAAATTCTATCTCAACAAAGCTGTGAAACGAAACAAAATTCAAAGCCTACCCGAACCACAGCAAGCTGAAGCTCAGAACAGAATCAACAAGGAAAGCGTGAACTGCAAAAGATGGAAACAGAGTGGCAGGTTCTTCACCTGTGAGGACAGAGCATCCTGTGTGACACAAATCCCTGCTCCTTCCTCCGGACCAACATGGCTACACTGTGACCCTAGCCACAGCCAGTCCCACTCGGGTCATGCCCTTTACAGCTCTCTACCATCCCTGTGGGTATTTCTGTTTCTGGGGTCATGTGCCAGGTTCCCCGAAACCAGCCCCATCCTTTCCAGCATCATTAAATGGAAATACCTTTGATGCCAGTGGTGGCATAAATCCAACTAAAATAAAGGCTTATCAACAACCTTGGCTTTTACCCAAAAAAGATTATAAACATGTATTTATTTCACACGCATCACTGATTATAAGTACCATGATGAAAGGAAAACCTGGATAACATTTTTTGTCCTTCAAAGAATACTTACCAAACTTCCACAGTATCCTTGATGTCTGTCTCCTTGGTGTGTGTGTGTGTGTGTGTGTGTGTGTGTGTGTGTGTGTGTGTGTACACATGTGTGTTCCAAAAGGTATAGGTGAATGATGTGAGGTGAGGATGTGAGCCATCGTGTTTTACTTTGATGGCATGTCTGTGACAGAAAGAAAGGCTGACATCATCACTTCCTCTGCCAACTCCTTTTGTTGGTTTCTTTTTTTTCTAACTGGAAGACATTTCTCTGGGGCTGCAGCTGGCTGCCTTCAAAGAAAGATCAAAGCGGCACATATTCTCTCTCTCTCTCTCTCTCTCTCTCTCTCTCTCTCTCTCTCTCTCTCTCTCCCTCTCTCTCCCCACCCCTTCTCTTCTCTTCCCATCTGGACACAGAAGCAGCTGTCTTTCAGGGCCTCAGCATCCTTTAACAACCCATTTCATATTTTCTTTAGCTACTTACTTCTTGATCCTTATTCATTTTACAACAGATGTTTCAAGCTCCTATTAAGTGAAAAAGTCTGTCTTAGATGTAGGTGTATGTGGGGGGTGTTTACGGGGATGAAGAAAGGCCTTCCTTTAGATAACTTACAATTTAATTAAAGCAGGGACTAGATAGGTGTGCACACAAATGACCACAGTATAAGGCAGCAAAGTGATAACCAAGATATTAAGTGAGCTTCCAAAGTCTTGAGGAAGCCGAGACGTCTTTGAACCAGAACAATACGGAAAAATCTTGGTGGGAGAAGTGTCATTTAAACTAGGCCTCAAGGATGCATATACATTTGATTGGCAGAGTTGCCAGAGCGAGGGAAATAAAGCCTGAAAGAAAGCCATGTGCCTGGTGGAAAGGATTTTTAAAATGGGAAAGCACACAGCATGCTTGGGAGAAAAAAAAAAAAAAACTATCGTTTTGCTAAAATACAGAATATACATTGGCTTGTGAGAAGCAGATAAATCTATTATATTGGAGTAAAATTATGTAGAACATTGAATGTCAGCTAAGATTTTGGCTCATCTCTCGACGGGCAGCTTAACCTTCTCTCCACTCAAAAGGCATTTAAATAATGGAGCCCAGACCAGGCTCTGCCTTGACAAGATCCATACATTACCTTTAGAGTTCCTTCCCAATATGAACACAAGAATATAGACAGCTGTGCTGAATGACCTTCAGCATCATCTAGTCCTGAGACTGTAACCTTGGTTTACCTCTGGGAAGCTATAAACTGAAAAGAAACGGGTTTTTTGGTGCCATGGGTGGTCAGAGCTTTGTATGATTCCCAAGAGGAAGCTCTGGCCTCTTGGAGAGGTGCTGAGGGCAGGGTTTGCTGGGACAGCATTCCTTGGAGGCTTAAGAGGTGAGGATGGGGCAGGAGAGATGGTTCAGAGCACTGACTGCTCTTGCAAAGGACCGGGGTTCAATTCCCAGCACCCACATAGAGGCTAACGACTGTTCATAACTCCAGTTCCAGGGCATCCGACACCCTCTTCTCACCTCCATAGGCATTTCGGGACACAGGTGTACCAACCTACATACAAGCAATACACTCATATACATAAAATTTTTTTTTAAAGTTGTGAGGCTCACTTGTGGCACAGGCAGAGACTGTACAGATGGGTAGTCTGCCTAGGGTTTCAAGTACTAGGTAAACTGGTCGCATTGTCCACATGGTGATGGGAGACAGGTTGTATGTACACCATGCTCTCTTAGAACCCATGTGGCTTCTGTTTAGTGTGCTATCTAGACAAAGATTCTCAAGTAGTCCCCCACAGAGGAACAGTGAAACCCTGGCAGACCTTGAGCAGAGCTTGTGAAGTGTGACAAGACTGCAGACTCCCCATCGGTTTTCCTTTCCAATGGTGGATCCTTGGTCTACTTGAGCTGGCGAATGCGGTGAACACGAAGCACCCACTGGGCAGAAGTCCCTCAGTGGAAACAGAGGGGAAAAAGGAGAAGGAGGACTTGTAACTCAGAAAGAGGAATGGAGACCCCATGATGCAACGCTAAGTCGGGTGGGGTGGGAGGAGGCTGATGGAGCACTGGAAAATGAGGTGTTGCCTGGGGAAGCAGGGGCTTAATTGGACTTGTATGTGGAGACAGGGGGAAGCAATACAAATATTCTGCTAGAATTTTGAAGAGAGTTGAGTTTGGATCCAGTACCACACAGTAGATTTGATTAACCAAGTCTCCTTTGGATTCTGTTAGAGTCGGGCACTTGGGAAGATACATACATACCTATGTGCTTGTGTATGTATTATCTGTATGAGTGTTTTGCCTACACATATGTAAGTGTACCATGTGTGTACAGTACCTGTGGAGGCCAGGAGAGAGTGTCAGATCTCCTAGAACTAGAGTTATGGATGGTTGTTAGTCACCATGTGGGTACTGGGAACTGAACCTGGGTCCTCTGCAAGAGCAGTCGGTGTTCTTAACTGCTGAGCCAGCTCTCTAGCCCCTTGGCAAGTTATACGTACCTGGGGCTCCCCACACCCCTTCTCAGCTCAACCACATGACCTCTGAAGTCCCACCTCTACAATGCTCTGCTTCTCTGATTTAGTGAATTTCACCACCTGAGCTCTCAGCATGTTAAAGATCTGAAAAAAATAAGTGGTTTGGGAGAATTTCTAAAATATTCTGAAGGTAAAAGGTACTAATGTGAGTAAAATGAAAAAAATATACAGAAGTTTGATCAGTTAAATTATAAAACAACCTTTCTGAATTTTCTTTGATTATATCAGAAGAAAATTATTTCTAGAGACAAAGAGAACCAGAAATAAAAGCAGAGAAAAGAATCAGATTTAAAAATAATGTGGTAAACACACACTGAAATTGCAGAAACACAGTTTGCAAATGGAAAATACCATCTAATTCAGTGTGTCAATGCACTTAGAATCCTGGCCCATTCTATAGATCAAGTCATCTTACTAGCCCCATCCAGACTCTGCTTCTGCATGCCCATCCACCTTACTTATCCCTGCTCTTCTGCCTGAATTTTATGTCCCACAAGTGACACCATTATCAATTATCTTTTGCTCAATCCTCACCCCCTCCCCAGACTTATTCAGTCACCAAACCATACTGATTGAGTCTTCTACATACACATGGATGCTACAGCATTCCAACCCAACACCTACTGGAACGTATTTGTCTATTCAAGATGTGTGCTTCATGCGGGGATCTCTTTTAGCCTCTGAGGGCACTGTGGTAAAAGAGAAGTCCCTACACAAATGTCAATAATGGCATGTTCTAGAAGACAAATGAGCAATGAGGAGAAAGAATAACTGAGGACCAAGGGACTGCAGAGACAGGGTGACTACAGATAAAGGCACATGGGAGCGGAGAGGAGCCAGCCTCACCTACAACATGCCAGGAAAAGGTGAGAGTTACAACAAAGTTCTGAAAGATCGTGGGGCTTTGTGTGGGTCCTGGTGGAGGAGAGAGAGAAGTGAATGAAGTCAGGATGTTTTAGGCACAGACTAAACCCAATGAATCGATGGAGAAGAATGATGGAAAACCAGATGTGTAATAGGGTGTCTGGGTAACTGACTGTGTGGATCATGGTGATATTTACTATTCTGGGTAAGAAAGGAAGGTTCGAGACTAAAGATGAGGGTCCCTAGTCTTACATGGTTCACAGGGGCCAGAACGCTTCCAGCCGTCAGTTCCTATCATTACTCTTCTCTGCTGCAAACAAAGGGTCTCCAAACTCTCTAAGAAAGTCTAACCCTTTAGCGGTAGTAGAGAGCCTTCTGCTCCAAGTAGACCCAGCTCACCTTTCCAAGGTCACCTGCCCACTTTATCATAGCACTTTAAAACTGTCTTGTGTCATCTGAATACACAACTCACTGCTGCTAGATGTAACTTCAAGGATTCTATCACTTTTCCTTGCAGTCGCCAGCCCTGGCACTCAGTGGGTGCTCAGTAACCTTGGTGGAAAAGGGTGAGGGGAGAGGGGAGTAAGGAGAGAGGAACAGAGGAGGAAGAGAGGGAAGGAGAACAGGAAGGAGAGAGGAAGCGAGTGGCTGACTATTCTTTTAGTGAAAACCTTCCAAAAAGGAGAAAGTGTGGCAGTCAGCATCTGTGCCATCTTCCTCCCTGACCTGTGGAGACTCTGGAATCTGGGATGCAACGAGAAGAGCGCCATCTAGAGGCCAAAAGATTCAAGACTAGACAGCCTGAAAAAAAATTCCAGAACTATATACCATTGAACTTATCCACACCAAAGTGAAGTTTTGAAGACCATCGGTAGTAACAAATTGGCTCACAAGTATTTCTCAAATGCCTCATGAAAAAACCACCACCACAATAAAAACATCGAGTGACCCGGTAGGTGAATTTATTATTATAAATATGTTTGCCATTCCCTTCTGACAGTGAAGCCCTGAATGTTTGACTTCATACAGTCAGACGATAGTGTGGACCATAGTCTATATATGTATTCACATCTATAGTAGTATGTCAGTGATGGGCCTCTGCAAAGAGAAGCCCATCGCTTTCATCACCCAGCTCATAGGAGGATCTGTGAGAAGAGAGGCAGCCCTGGCTGAGGGCACGAATACACAGCAGGGACCAGGCGGTCTCAAGTTTGTCTGAGCTCAGCAAGGCCAGGTGCAGCACAGACACTGTCAATGACTCGGCTGGTTAGCTGTGAGTCGTCCCCCAAAACTGTTCTCTGCTACTGAGTGGGTTTTTTACTTACAGTTTAGCAAAGTAGAAAACATGGTGGGACGTGGACTGTAATTCAAGCCTTGTACTTATGCCCACAGAAATGCCACCACGGGGCTCTTTTTATCTTCCTGTTCTTAGTTGAGTGCCACAGATTCAGGAAACACATAGGCTAGGTTTGGCTATGGAGTGCAAGATTCCATTTGCTTATTTCTAAAAGATCCAGCCATGCTGCGTTCTGTAGCTCAGCTAAAAGCACTAAATAGCATATTGAAAGGAAGGAGGAATAGAATAGGGTGAAAAGACTGAATTCTTATGTCAATTGTTTGATCTCAGCCATATTATCTGATTGCTTTGAATACTATCTTCCCTCCCTCCCTCCCTCCCTCCCTCCTTTCTTCCCATTAGTTCCTACTCTTGTCTGGTTTTTTTCAGGGGGGGGGGGTTTTATTTTGAGATAGACTCTCACTGTGCAGCTCAGGCTGACCTCAAACTCATCGTCCTCCTGTTCCAGCCTCTCGAGTCCTGCCATACTGACTTGAGCCTTTGTACCTGGCTCTTAAACGCAGTGTTTCTTAAAGCTGAGATGGGTAAAAAGTTTGCTGTATCCTCTCCAAGAATATAAGTTGTGAAGCAATAAAGTTTATGAAAAGGTGTTATTTTAAAGAGAATTTTATCAAGGTGTACTTTGCACACAATGAAATTTACAGATTTCAGTACATAGTTTAATGAGTTCTGGCAAATGCATACACTTGGGTAAATCACTTCTCCAACTCAAACAAGAGTATTCCCACCACCCCAGAAGTGACCGGGAGCCTCTTTCCAGTCACTGCCTTCAGCCCTACTCCAGAAGCAACACACCTCTGATTTTTTTCTGCACCATAGATGCTTTTGCCTGTTTCAGAAATTCAAATTAACGGCATATCACGGTACACATGCGTGTGTCTTTTCCTCAGCGTGTCTGTGAGATTCGCACACATTGTTCCCTGTGTCAGCAGTTTATGTCTTTATATTGATGAAAATATTCCATTAATTTTCCATTACTCCATTTTAAGAGAGTATTTTATCGAGTTTTGATTATATTTTATATTATGGATACAAGTTTTTGCATTATGGATCTAATTCTTCATCAGATACATGTTTTATGCAAACTTTTGTCTAGTCCATGACTAATTTCCTGGGCACTGTCTTTTGAGGAAAAAAGTTATTAATTTTAATGAAATTTAATTCATCAGTACTTTTAGTTTGTGATTTATATATTCTATTTAATTTTTTTGACTAAAGGACACAAAATTGTTTTCCTAAATGGTTTCCTGTTATCACAACCACAAGCCGGTTGCCCAGTGCCTCCAAAGTTCCCTCAGACCCTTGTTCCATCAATTTCTTCCCCAACCCATGTCTTCAGGTACAATTTGCTTTCCAACACAACAGCTGGGCCTTTCCTAACCGTGTAAGCAAGGGGACGCATGAGCAGTGTGCTCTGCTTGCCCTTGGCATAACAGTTCTAAATTCACCCACGCCCTTTGTATCAGCAGTACCCCTAGTAAACACATTGTGTCCCAGGGACTGAGCAGCATTCCAGGGAATGAATACATTGCAGAGAACTTACCCAATAACCCATCAATGAACACCTGAGCAGCACTTCCAGTGTGGGGCTAAGACAACGTATGTGCAAATCATTGCAGATATGTTTTTGTTTCTTTTAGATGACTGTGTTAGGATGGGGTCGGCGGGTCAAGCAGAAACTTTAGGAGAAGCTACAACTCTGTTTTTCAGTTTTTGCTTCCCCTGGAAATATATGAAAATTCGAATTATTCTGTGCTGTTGCTAACAGTATTGTCAGTCTTTTTGCTCTTAGTCATTGCAGTGGGTGTGTAATAACATCTCACTGTGACTTTAATTTGTATTTTCTTTTCATAATATTTTATTATTTTTATTTTATGTGTATGAGTGTATTGCCTGCATGTATGTAAGTCCACCCATGTTGTGCAATGCCCTCAGAGGTCAGAAGAGGGCGTTGGATCTCCTGGAATTGGAGTTATAGACAGTTGTTAGTTGTCATATGAGTCTGGGAATTGAACCCAGGTCCTCTGCAAGAGCAGCCAGTTCTTAACCACCACTGAGCCCTCTCTCTCTAGTCCTTAATTTGTATTTTCTTTTTTTTTTTTTTTTTTTTTTTTTTTTTTGGTCTTTTTGAGACAGAGTCTCCCTGTAGCCCCAGTTGGCCTAGAACTCACTGTAGACCAGGCTGGCTCTGAACTCACAGATATCTGCCTACCTCTGCCTCCCGAGTGTTGGGATTAAAGGCGTGCGCCACCATGCCTGGCCTTATTTTGTATTTTCAAAATGGCTTCATAGTGTTGAATATCTCTTACACATTTTGTTTTGTGAGCTATCTGTTTAAATATTTAGCACTTAAAAATCAGATTATTTAATTATTGAGCTGTAAGAATTCTTTTTAGATTATGGATACAGTCCTTTATGAAATACATGTTTTTAATTACATTTTTTATTTATTCATTTTTATTTCATGTGTTCTTCCTGCATGTATGTAAGTGTACCCATGTTGTGCAGTACCCACAGAGGCCAGAAGAGGATGTCAGACCCCCTGGACCTGGAGTTAGAGTTGTTAGCCACTACATGGGTGCTGAGAATCAAACCTGGGTTCTCTGCAAGAGCAACCAGTGCTCTTAGCTGCTGAGCCGTCTCTTCAGTCCCTGAAGAAGAGAATTTTAATGAAGTTTAATAAAACAGTAATTTTAGTTTGTGAATTTTGCCTGAGGCCACAAAATTGTTTTCCTAAAATTTCTTAATCTTTTACAATTTTAGCTCCATATTTTGTATCAAGTCTACTATGTTTTGGAAGTAACTTATAAAGTGAGCCGTTTTGTGGCCGGTGTGGCAGAAAGTCAGAGTTTGGGTTTTTTTCCGTGACTGTCCATTTGCCCCAACACTGTTTGCTAAAAGGATTATTATTTCTCCCATTGAACTGGCAGTTTTGACAAAGATCAGTCAATCTATTTCTAGATTTTCTTGTTTTTTTTTTATGCCAGTACCATATTGTCTGACAGTACAGATTTTAATGTCTTGAAATCATATGGTTTACACCTACCCAAATTTTTCTTCCTTAAAAAATGGTGGGAGGAGTATGCTGGAGAGATGGCTTGGTAGTTAAGAGCACATGCTGCTCTTTCAGAGAGCTCGTTAGGTTCCAAGAACCCCCATCAGCCTGCTTACAACTGTTTGTAACTTGAGCTTCAGAGCACCTGACCACCTTCTTCTGACTTCTGAGGGCACTGCACTCATATGCACACACCTCCCCATAGACACACACACACACACACACACACACACACACACACACGTAAAAGTAAAGGAGTTAGAGAGATGGTTCAGTAGTTAAGAACACTGGCTGTTCTTGCAAAGGACACTAAGTTTAGTTCCCAGCATTCACAGGACAGCTAGCAACCAATCTGTAACTACAGTTCTAGGGGGACTGATGCCCTCTTCTGGCTTCTGTGGGCATTGCAAACACAGGTGCACTTACATACATGAAAGCAAATCACTCATACACATAAAATAAAAATAAACGTGAATCCAGGCCAGCTGCGGCTACAGGGAAACCTTGTCTCAAAAAGACCTAAATAAATAAATAAACAAACTAATAAATAAGTTTAAAAATAAATAAATAATAAAAATAAAAACAAATTTTAAATTGTCTGGACTATTTGAGTTTTAATTTACGTGATGTTGAATCCATAGAACAATCTGAAGACAATCTAACAATGTTGAGTCTTCTGATTCATAAGCATACAGTGTGCAATGTGAATGGCTTGTGCATACCTTGGCAAACTTACTCCCGGTAGTTCATATCACTGCACACTATTTTCAATACTATTTCCAATTATTTATTGCTGACGTATAACAGGCAGTTGACGTTTGCATATTGTGTAACCTCTGATTAGTTGTATTCTTTTTGGACAGTCTTTAAGATTTTCTACACAGAGAATTATGTTGCCTTCAGAGAAAGATCATTTAATTCCTCCTTTCGATGTTACCTCTTCCTTCTCCTTCCTTTTAGTTCTTTTTCTTACCTCACCGCATTGCTGAGGTTCTCCAGTGTGTTGCAAAGTAGAAGTGGAGAGAGCAAACAGTACTGTCTTCAATATTAAGGAGAAAGTAGACAGCAGTCCATTGATAAGAACGATGTTAGTTCTTGGTTTCTCATAGATAACGTTCATTAGTCGAAGGAAATTCTATCCTATTCCAAGTTTTGTGAGAGTTGTTATAAGTGAGTTTTTAATTTTTCTCTTGTCCTTTTTTCTGCCTATTGAGATGGTCACTTAGTTTGTCCTTTGCTTTATTAATGTGATGAATCATATTACTTGATTTTCAAAAGGTTAAATTAATATTACATCCCTGGGATAAATCCCTCTCTCATGATTCTAGTTCTTTTTATTTTATTTTTTAATTTAAAAAGCTTAATATATATATATATATATATACATGTTCATGTGGATGTATGCACATGTGTATGCAGGTTCACATGCAGGTGCACATGCATTTATGTGTGCATGTGCGTGGAGGCATCAGGTCCACCTTGAGCATCTTCCTCTGTCATTTTCCACCTTATCTTTTAATTTTTAAAAATTCTATTGTTATTTTATGTGAGTATTTTGCCTGCATGTGTGTAAGTGCACCTGTGTGAACAGTGTCCTCAGAGACCAGAAGAGGGAATCAAGTCCTTTGAAACCAGTTATAGACCATTGTTAGACACCGTGTGAGTACTGAGAACTGAATCCAGGTCCTCTGCAAGAACAGCCAGTGTTCTTAACCACTGAGCCATCTCTCTAGTCCCTCCACCTTATTTTCTGAGAAAGTCTCTCACTGAACCTAGAGCTCATCGATTGGCTAGGTTTTCCAATGAGCTTGAGGGATCTGCCTGTTTCTATTCCCGAACCCCACAGTACTGGGGTTATAGATGTATACCCCACCTAGTTTTTATGTGGGTACTGGGATCTACATGCAGGTCCTCATGCTTGTATAGAGGGCACTTTACCTTCTGAGTCATTTCCCTGCCCCAATATTCATTCTGAATTTAACTTACTAGTCAATAATATTGTCAATAATATTTACATCTATGTTAGTAAGAGCCTTTGATAGCTTCCAAAGTAATAAATGCTGGGCTCATAAGAAGAGTAAGTATCCCTCCTCTTCTACTTATAAGTGTTTGTGTAGTAGTATTGGTATTATTTTTTCCTTAAATGTTTTTTGAAATATACTTTATTATTTTTATTTTATATGTATGAGTATGTTACCTGCATGTGTGTGGTAAGTGTACCATGTCATTGCAATACCCGAGCAGATCAGAAGAAGGCATCTAATCCTCTGGAACTGGAGTTACAGATGGTTGTTAGTTGCCATGTGGGTGTTGGGAATCGAACCTGGGTCCTCTGCAAGAGCAGCCAGTGCTCTTAATCACTGAGCCATCTTATCCAGCCCTTCCTTAAATCTTTTATGGAATTAAAAAATGAAGGCATTAGAGTCTTACATGTAGACAAGATTTTAAATAACAGATAGAAATTATATATTTTTGAGTAATCTTTGTTAATTTTTATTTTTCAAAGTACTTTTCATTTTATTGTCAAATATATTAACATATAATTCTTTATAACATGCCCACATTATTCTATGAATGCCTTAGTATCTGTAGTGATGCCCCCTTCATTCTTGATGCTGGTGATTTGTATCTCTTCTCTGGCTAACTAGAGGCTTCTTAGCTTGATCTTATTAGCAAACCCAATCTTAGTTTCACTGGATCTTCTCTTACTTCTGTTTTCTGTGAAATGATTTAGATATTTACCATTATTTCCTTCCATCTGCTTACTTCAAGTTTAATTTTCTCTCTTGATTTTGCATGGGAGAAAATAACATTGTTATCTAGACACTATTTTAGTTATATATCTCATAAATGTTAACATGTGCATCTTCAGCTCATTTACTTTAAAGTACTTTCTAATTCTTTTTAAATCTATTTTTACTATAGTTTATTGAGAAATTAATTTCCAACTATTTGGGGTATTTTTCAGTATAGTTATGTTATTATTTCTGGTGAGGCCAAAGAACCTATTCTGTCTAACTTCAATGATTTTAGATTGATTGCCAGCTAACCTTATGGGTAAATACATGATACATCTTGGAGAATGTTTTGTGCAGACTTGAAGAAAATGTTTATTATATTTTTGCTGTGTGAAATGTCCTATAAATATCAGTTAGGTCATGGTGATTTGTAATTTTCTACAGGTATATGAATATTTTCTACTTATTTCATCCATAACTTGGAGAGGAGGGTTGAAATTTCCAACTATAATTGTTTTGCCTATCTATCTTTTTGATGATATCAGATATTGGTCTGTGTATTTTGAGCCTCCATTTTTTAGGTGCATATACATTTGGGATTATTTTGTCTTCTTGGTGACTCACTTCTTTATGGCTATGAAAAGTCTCTCCCTGTCTTTTGACATTTTGATTCTTAGCCTTTAACAGCTGAACTCCCTCCCCAGCTCATCTCTCCCTATCTTTGATAACATTCCTAGCTGTGAAATATCCATTGTCTATCATTAATGTAGTCAACCCAGCTTCCTTTTTAAATTTTTTTATGATTTATTTATTTTTATTTTATGTGTATGAGTGTTATGCCTGCATGTATGTAGTTGCACCCATGTCATGCTATGCCTGTGGTGGTCAGAAGAGGATATTGGATCCCCTGGAACTAGAGTTATTTGTCATGTGGGTGCTGGTATTTGAACCCTGGTCTTCTGCAAGAGCAGCCAGTGATCTTAACTGCCAAGCCATCTCTCCAGACTCCCCCCCGCCCAGCACCCTTTTAATTAGTGTTTTACAGTATGCCTTTCCATCACCACCTTTTAAAACTTTGATCCGTCTTATTCATAAAAGTGGATTTCTTGAATCGGGCATACAGTTAAATCTTGCTTTTCTTATTCACTCTTCCAACTTCTGTGTTTTAATTGGATAGTTTAGATGCTGCATTGTATTTAATTCTTCTGGGTTCCAGTTTACAATCTTGATACCAGTTTCTATTTGACCCATCTGTTCTTTCTTCCTTTTTGACACTTTTACATTCTTCTTAATTGAATACCGTTTATAACTGTTTTATGCCCATCGTTGGGGGTTTAACTACCCTTTCCTGTTTAAGAAGCTGCTACAGTGCTCACAGCCACCGTCTTTAATTTCTCATATTCTACCTTATGTAATATTTCACCTCATCCTCAGCAGTGTGAAAAGCACCCGGCATAATACCTCACCTGCCCATCCCTTCCGCTATCATTGCCATACAGTTTACTGATACATATTCCCAGATCCCATGCTCTATTTAAACTTTTTCTTCAGACAGTCAGCAGTAGTCTATACAAGAATTTTAAAGATAAAAATCTCTTTTACACTTGTCCACATGTGTGCCGTCTTCAGCAGTCCTCCTGTCCTTTCGTAGATTCATATTTACATTTGTTATCACTTTTCTTCTACGCGAAGACTTTTACTTCAAATTTCTTTTATCGCAGGTCTGTTGGTGGTAGGTTCTTTCAGTGTTTAATGATCTGAAAAATACCTTTCTTAAAACTATTTTTCTTTTTAATTATATAAAAACAGCATAAGAGCTACATTCCTTTTTGTAACTTTTATAGAATTTTTTTGTATTTCATACAGAACATCTTACTTATCTTTATACCGTCTTTCCCACTGGTACCTTCCCAAAGCGCCCTCCCCCACTGGAATTTATGTATTCTGTCATTTGTGTTAAGGTCTATGGAGTCAAGTTAGTGTCCCCAGATGTCTCTCCTTGCAAGTGCGTCCACTGAGGTCTAGTCAGCCTATCTAGAGTCCCCCTTTCATATGAACCTACAGCAATGGTGTCAGCATGCACAAGACCCATGCACTCAAGCAGACAAAAAGCATGCAGGCAAGGATACACCTTGCGGAAATCATACTAAATGGAAAACAAGTATTGCATAGCATGAATGTTTTGTAGAAGAAATAAAATCACCAAATGCACAGAAGCAGATGGTAGAGCGGTGGTTCCGGGAGGGAGAAAGGAGATTGCTGTTCAACAAGTATAAGGTGTCAGTTATACAAGCTAACCAGCTACTAGAAATCCGCTGCGTAAACCCCGTTCTACAGTTCACAGCACTGTAGCATACACTTCAAAAATTCTTCAGAGCCAGCCAGTCATGGTGGTGCGCACCCCAAATCCCAGTACTTGAAAAGCTGAGGTAGGAGGATCACAAGTTTGAGGGCAGCCTAAGCTACATAGTGAGACCTTGTCTCAAAAAAAAAAAAAAAAAAAAAGGAAAAAGAAAAAAGAAAAAAGAAAAAAAGAAGTCAAACAAAAACTTATTAGTAATCAACTGCCAATAGTTCTTTGGCCAAGACTGGGGCCTGCTACACTCTAGGAGTCTTAGAGTATCGGGTTTCATGTTCAAGTCTGCACTCCACTTTGAGGTGATGTTTTGCAGGGGGAAGGTGGGGGGGCCATAAAATTCTGGATTTTACACAGGCTTCTCATTTCCCCAGCATCACTTGTTGAAGAGACTGTCCTTCTCCATCCCTGTTCTCTGCTCCCTGGTCTCACTGCTCTTCACTACATAAGCTCATTTCTCCCGTGTGTATGTCTTTATTAACATTTGTAAAACTCCCAGGTTTATTTTTCTTTCTCAAGACTATTTTGGTTATGCAGAGCCCTTTGGGGGCTTATATGAATTTTAGGATTTTTTCCCCTAATTTTGTAAAAAAAAAAATGCCATGGGAATTTTGAGAATTACATTGAATCTGTGAATTGCTTTGGGTAATGTGGACATTTTAATAGTATGAAGACTTCTAATTCAAAAATACAGGCTGTTTGTGTTAATTTGTATCTCTTTTAATTACTTTAATCCATGTTTTATCATTTTGGTTTTGAGTACGCAAGTCTTTTACTTCCTTAGTTAAATTTATTCCTACGTAGTTTATTCTTTTGGATATTACTGGAAAAGCAATTTCTGAATTTCTCTCTGGGGAAGTAAGTTTTAATACATAGAAATACAATTGATTTTATACAGCAATGCAGTGATTTTTTTTAACACTATCTAGACTTCTAGCTTAAAAACATCAGCCATCTTTCCATTTATTTGTGTGTGTGTGTGTGTGTGTGTGTGTGTGTGTGTGGTTTGTAGGGCTTCTACACATAATCACACCATCTATAAACCGAAGCCATTTGCCTTCTTTCAGTTTAGATGGCTTTTGATTTCTTCTCTTGCCTAACTACTTGGTTTGCCTTTGTTTTTGAGGTTTTCCCAAGCTTTAAAAAAGAAGTTCTTTCTTTCTTTATTTTATGTGTATGAGTGTTCTGCCTGCATGCATGCAAGTGCACCTGTGTCATGTAATGCCCGCAGAGGTCAGAAGAAAGCATCGGATCCCCTGGAACTGGAATTACAGATGGTTGTTACAGGTGCCATGTGGGAGCTAGGGACCAAACCTGGGTCCTCTGCAAGAGCAGCCAGTGCTCTTAACCCATGACCTATCTCTCTGCAAGTATATATCTCTTTGCAAGTATTTGAAAGTCATATAACAGCTTTTTTCTAAGTAAAAAAAAAATCATTTAAAAACCCTTTTGGTCCTTTGAAAGTAGTGCTGCCTTACCTTCTGGCTTGAGCAATTTTTAATGAGATGCTGGCTGTCTTCCTCTCTTTGTTCCAGTGAGTCCCTGTGTCTCCTTTTTTTTCTGGATGCTTCTTCCATTCCACCACTTATTTTCAGAAACCTGATGTGGTGTGCCTTGATGTAACTTGTTGAGATTCCTGGAACTTGGGATTTTTGTGGTAACTTTTGGACAGTTCCTTCTTCAGATTTTTTTCTTCTTTCTTCATTGGCTCCAATGACACGTATTTAAATAGTGCTATTTATTTTTTTATGTGTATGAGTGTATTGCATGCATGTGTGTAAGTGCACCCGTGTTGTGCAATGCCCTTGGAGACCAGAAGAGGATGTCGAATTCCCCTGGAACTGGAGTTACAGAAAGTTGTTAGCCACCATATGAGTACTGGGAATTGACCCCTCTGCAAGAGTAGCCAATGCTCTTAACCACTGAGCCATCTCTCCAGCCTCCCAATGACATGTATTTAGACTATGTGATATGATCCTGGGGTTCTCAGAGACTGTTCTCCTCTTTCTTGTTTAATTCTTTCCTCTTTGTCATTCAGCACGGGCAGTTTCTGTTACTATGCCTGTACATCCTTTTATCCAGAAATTTACAGTCTTCCACTAATACCATTCACATTTTCATTTTTTAACTTTATTTTTATTTTATGTGTACAAGTGTATTGCCTGCATGTATGTAAGTGCAGCCATGTCATGCAATGCCTGTGGAGGCCAGAAGGGGACATTTAATCCCCTCGAACTGGAGTTGCAAACAGTTGTTGGCTGTCATGTGGGTTCTGGGATTCGAACCTGGGTCTTCTGCATGAGCACTCAGTGCTCTGAACCACTGAGCCCTACATTTCATTTTTGAATACTGTGTTTTTATCTCTATGTCCCTACTTTGTTATACATTCCATTTCTCTCTTGCTATGTTCTTTCTTTTCTTCTTATCCTTTAGCATATTTATAAAAGTGTTCTAAGGTCCTTATCCGGTAATTTCATCAAATCTCTCATCTAACGTCTATCTATAATAATTTTTCTTCTAGTTACAGATTATACTTTCCTAACTCTTTGAATGCCTGGAAATTTCTTCTTTTATGGCAAGCATTATGAATTCCCTGATATAGACTGCTGGATTTGGTTGTATTCTTTCAAATAATGCTAAATTTTATCTGGCACATGGCTGAGTGACTAGAAGATTTGATTTTTCCCTTTAGAGGCCATCTTTTAAATTTGTTGAAATAGGTCCAGAACAAATGTCTACTGTAAGGAAACAACTTGGCTTGGTGTCCTGTGTATTACAAGGTTCTTCCATTCTGGTTGGTGTAATGAGAACTGTTCCAGTCCCATGTAACAAATGGAATCACTTGGCCTACTTTCTGCTAATTAGTTCCTCAACCTTGAGGGATTCTGTCCGTGCAAAGGCACATCAGTATTTAGCTCGAGATGTGAAGGAAAATCCTTTGCAGCTGTCTGGAGCTTCTACATTGGGCATTGTGAATTCTGGCTGCCCTGGTCTTCCTGAGCTCTGTGTCTCTGTAGCTGAGATTGCTGGACTCAGTTGGATTCCCTTACATGCATTGCTGCTATGAACAACCTCTGATCAGTAAGCTGGGGCAGGTGCAGGGTTCACCAAGCCTGTTTCTCTTCTCCCAAGGTGTTACCATCCTGCACTGCCTATTGTCCAGAGTTTTCCAAGTTTTGTGAAAGATGACAATTATCGAGGCAAGTACTAAGTATCCCACCTCCACATTAATTCTCATAGCAGCTGAAATAGATACTATTATCAATATACTCACTTATAGATGAGGGAAACGAGGCATGAGGAAGTTAAACTTTTCACAAAAAGCCTTTTCCTCCAGACTTAACGTGACCATGATTCCTTAGTCAGAGCAAGAAAATAAACAGAATAATACATGGTTAATAAAGTTTTTAACATGCTGTAGTAGAGGCAGGGTCACAGGATCCTCACCTGGAATTCTGGCCATCACTCCCTCCTGCCCCTCAGCTGCATGAGTGCTGTACTGCATAGGAGGTAGAAGGCTAACTCCTCTGGGACTCCGTGATTGAATTTCTGTGATGTCATCACCCATGATGCAACTGACTTGTTTGTTTGCTTGTTTTTAAGTGAGGGTTTTCTTGTAGCCCCAGCTGGCCTAGAACTCACTATGTAGACCAGACTGGCCTCGATCTCATAGAGATCTACCTGCATCTGCTGCTCTGGAGTACAGGGAATAAAGGTGTGCATCACCACGCCTGGCAATGCAACTATCTTTGAGTTACCTATATTCCTTTAAGTAACCCCTCATATGTGCTCCTGTAAGCAAACCCAATAAAATCATAGGTTCACCAAGCTGAACTTGAATAGAACTGTTACATTGGTCCATCATCAGTGCCCTGTCTGGAGTGAATAGAAGACTGTTCATGTGTCTCCAGGAAAAGCAGCATGACCATCTGGCAAGTGTTAGAGCTGGGATTTGATCCCAGGGACTTGCTGTATGCTTGGACACACTATGTTATATATATTGTCTCTTATGGAAGTGTTAGAAATACGAAAGTCTCTAAAACACCCTAAATTTTGGGGGAAAGGATCTCTAAAGAAGAGGATAGATGCAAAACTATGCGTAGTAGGTACAAGTTATATTCATGCCTATGAAATGGTTTGGGCTTTGACACAATCAGCACATACCAGGTGTAGCCTGGTAGGTGAGTGCTCCATAAATACTAGGAGACACTATTGCCAGGGTAGACAGGAGGGTGAAGCATGCTTCCAATATAGAAGAATGCCCCTTGGACTGACCTTGGCAATGTTGGCACTCCAAAAGAATGATGTGTTCAATTTGCCTGGCAAGGTTAGGAGTCAGCAGTTTGCAGGACAGACGTGGTTGTGTAGACACTTTGCAATTAGGGTGGCTGTATACAGGCGAGAAAGCGAGAACTGACTGTATAGGATTGTGATGCTCTCACAACCGAAGGCGAGAGACCCAAGGCTCAATGAGACTCAACTTTGTCGTCTCCTCCAGGGCTTTCTCTGTCCATCATCCTTTTAGAGACAATTTCCTCAGGCAGTTAACTGTGTCCTCACAGTTTATCAGGTCCCTGCCCTTACCACCCTGCAAATCACACTCCACTCTCCAGAAATGTCAAGGGCTCCAGGGCGTAAGTACCATTTCGCATAGCAAATGTTTATTACTTTTCTTTCAAAAGTCATAATGAAGGAGGCTCCTGTTCCAGTTTGCTTCTCCATTGCTGTGACAAATTACTTTGACCAATATCAATGTTGGGAGGAAAGGGTTTATTTGGCTTACATTTCCCAGATCACAGTGCATCACTGAGGGAGCCCAAGGTGAGGAACTCAGGGCAGGATCCTGGAAGTAGGAGCTGGAGCACAGGCCATGGAGGAACACTGCTTACTGGCTTGCTCCCCTAGCCCCTGCTCAACCTGCTTGCTTATACAATATAGAACAACCTGCCCAGGGGTTGCACCACCTACAGTGGGCTGGGCCCTCCCACATCACTCAGTAATCAAGAAGATGCCCCTCAGACATGGCCACAGGCCAGTCCAACGGAGGCAATTCACCAATTGAGGCTCTCTCTACCCAGGTGTGTCAAGTTGACAACTAAATCTATCCAGCACAGCTCCTTAGTGTCCTAAGTGTATATGGTGGATTTTAATTGTTTTTTAACTCAGTTCTCATGGGCTGAGTTTCTCAGCTGCATTAACACTATACTGGACACAGGTTCACCCAGAAACCACTCAGCCTTCTGCCTATCCCCACAATGGGCTTTCTACTACTTGCTCATGCTTAACCAACACTTGGGGGACAGGCTTCATTTTACAGCTCCACCCCCAAAGCTGTGTTCACTCAAACTTTTCATTTTTAAGTGTGAATGCCTCTCTTAGTCAATCTGTGTTCTATTTGGGGGATGATGTTTGGGGTTGCTGTCCATCCTTGGATTGAACAATATATTTTCCACCTATGCCAGTTATTCACGTACTGTCTTTCAGCTTCCAAATCTACCATTTTACCTGCAGAGCTGGAGCCTGCAAGCTGTGCTCTCCTTTGCCAGCTGGCTTAGGGCTATGTCATGACAGTAAGGATCATAGAAGGAACCATGCAAGGACAGGAAAGGAGCCTGGCTTCCTCACCCCTTCCCCTTCTTTTTCTTCTTCCTCTTCCTCCTCCTCCCCTTCTCCTTCTTTTCTCCCTCCTCTTCCTCTTCTTCTCCCTTGTCCTCCTCCTCCTCTTCCTCCTCCTCCTCTTCCTCCTCCTCCTCTTCCTCCTTCTCCTCTTCTTCCTTCTCCTCCTCTTCCTCCTCCTCCTCCCCTTCCCCTTCTCCTTCTTCATCTCCTCTTCCTTGTCCTTCTCCTCCTCCTCCTCCTTCTCCTCCTCCTCCTCCTCGTCCTCCTTCTTTTCAGTTTTCTGTGCAATGGCAATGAGACCAGCACAGTTACTCCAGCCACATTGTGCAGCAGTGGCAGGCTATCCTGTGCTGCTCAACAGTGGTAACCTGGAGCCAGAGTCCCTGGCACTAGCAGGGCAGGCTGTGTACTACTGTAACAACCGGGAAGTCTTCTCTGTAGTTGGAACCAAGCATCCCAAAGCTAAGTTCCAAGTTCCTTCCTGTTCACATGTCTTTTAGTCCCAAGGAGATGGCCACTTTCTGACTCAAATGGCATCTCTGCCCCCATCCTTGAGTTCTCTTTCAACCCCTATAGGAGGTAACAGCACTCTACCTAGTCAACAAGTCTTTTATTAACTTCCCCCTTCAAATTTTCACTGTGATTTTAGTTTCTTGCCTGGACTGTGATTGACACAACACTTTGGGGACATCTTGGGCTTAGATTTTTATTTTTGAAAGCTAGTGACAAGAATAGAGGACATTTGGGGGCTGGAGAGACAGCTCAGCGGTTAAGAGCACTGACTGCTCTTGCAGAGGTCCCAGGTTCAGTTCCCAGCACCCACATGGCAACTAACAACTGTAACTCAAGTTCCAGGGGATCCAAAGCCCTTTTCTGACCTCTGTGGGTATTGTGTGACACAGGTACACTTACATACATGCACACTCATACACGTACACTCATACGCATAAAAATAATAAAGAAAATATTTTTTAAAAAATAGAGGGAAAAAATTAAATCCATGTGTTTGTGTGTGTGTGTGTGTCTGTCATGAGCACACACACGCATGTGACTGCAGATACATATGTGCGTCAGGAGCTATTGACTTTGTCACATCTCTATGCTTCCCTGTCCTTAACTGTAAAGTGGGATATGTAGGGTTGCCAGATAAAAATGCCACATTCTCTTTTAAGTTTGAATTTCAGATAAACAACAAATCCTTTGTTCGACTGACAATGGCCCAACTGACACGTGGGCAGCCAACTTGATATGTTTGTTAAGCCTGACAACTTAATATGATATCAAAATGGTTAAATAAGTTAATATGTATATGGGACTTAGAACAAACAACACGTAACAATCACTCAGTAGCTAATAATGCTTGTATTTATTTATTTTCTTATTTATTTATCTAGCTATGTATTTATTGAGATAGGGTCTCTCTAGCAGCCCCAGCTGGCCTGGAACTCAGTGTGGAGGCCAGTCTCTGGTTTCCATCTCACAGAGGATCTCCCTGTGTCTGCCTCCCTCATGCTGGGAGTAAAGGCATGTACAACCATTCCTGGACACAATGCTTTCATTTTTAACAGTGCTGGGGATTAAACTCTGGGCTTTCTGCATGCTCAGCAAGCCCTCCACTACCAAGCATACTCTCAGCTCCCAGCCATCTGGCTGTTCGATGGTGCAGTGCACTGGTGTCCCTGAGCAGGGATGCTCTGCTGTGCATTGCAGTGTTCTTGCTTCATGTATTGCTTTCTCAAACTGTACTGCCCCCAGTTCCCCACCCCACCCCTGCATCCTTCAAAGCAGCAAGGCCAGGCCACATTCTGGACAGGTGCATCAATGATCAGATCAGAGTGTTCACCTGACCTAAGGAAGCCAATCACAGACCCAGCATGGATCCAGGAGAAAGCTGGCCAAGAAGAATATTGTCCAGTCAAGGTAGTAAGAATGGGCAAAGCCAATCAGAATTGAGGCTGGGAAATAGGGCGGAAATGGGCCCGGGAGTCCCAGGGAAAGACAAGCAGATAAGGAAAGATGAAAACATTTGTTAAGGTACCCTAAAACAGAGAGAAAGAGGCAGGGCATGGTGCTGCAATCTCAGCATTCTGGAGGCTGGGGCAGGAGGGTCACAAGTTTGAGACCAGCCTGGGCTCCATAGTGAGACCCTGTCTCAATTCTCAATGTGTTTGTGTGCACATGTGGTAACTTAAAGCTGTTGAATCCTGAAATTATTCCAGTTCCAATTCTCATGCTATATACAACAAATCTCTTTCTAGAAAAAGCAGGAGTAAGCTTCTGACCTTTGCAAATACACACACACACACACACACACACACACACACACACACAGAGGCATGCATGTGTACTATACACAATCAAATAAATAGGAATTCTTACCAAATTATGTGTTGGGAAAGTGGATTAAGTTGAGAGGGAGCTGGGGAGGTGGCTCAGTGACTAACATGCGTGCTGTGTAAGCATGGGCGTGACAAGCACATCTGTAACCCCAGTGCTGGGATGGTGGAGGTAGATGGGTCCTGGAGGCTCACTGGCTGGCCAGCTTGAGCGACCATGTCTCAAGAAAAAGAAGATGGGGAGCAAGAGAAGAAGACACCCAACACTGAGCTCTGGCCTCCACAACGCAGGCACGGGAAAGCACACACAGATAAAAATTGAGAAGCACCCTCTCTGCCCTAGAGGACCTTGGAAGTGTGAGGAGGACTCATGTATAGACAAGGGCAGTAATGTCTCATAGTAAACTATGAACCGGGGCACATTTCTTTTCCTTGCTTAATTCCCAGGCATTGAAGTATATCTAACACCAGGTACAATGTGGATGGCTGCTCTAGACATGAAATCATAGAAGAATGAGAAACAGAGGAAGTAGAAAGCCCTATGGGATAGGAGACGCAAAGCAGTTTACAGTTCAGGGCAAAATGAATAGAAACGTATTTTTAAAACGTGATTCCACATGTGTGCCCATGAATTCACACAGATACATGGTATTAGAGGCACTCTGAAATGAAGAGGATGTGTAACATCTATAATGTTTAGGAGACAACCAGGCAACTCCCCTCTGATGAACACAGACTCGAGTTTTCTTTGATTTTTACAATCTATGAATGGCTAAATTATTGCTATCCAAAGGCTTAGGGTCACATGGAAGAGAAGGCAGGGAGCTGGTAGTGTAAGAAGAAGACACCAGTAGATAAATGTAAAATAGAGATCATGAGTCACAGTTGGGATAACTCAACTATACAATTCCGTAAAAGTTAACAAAGCTAGCAAACCTGGATTGGTCTGGAGCAGTCACTGCTCAAGATCTGACAATCTCGGGTGTAACAAATAAACCGACAATGTACTGCGCCCTCTAGTGGAAACCAATAGTGCGCTTACAAATGGTAGATTAGCACAAAGTGCTTGAACCAGGAGCAATCCCCTGTTCCTCTCCTCTCCTCCTCCAGGTCTCCAGCTCCTTGTGGATACACAGACTACCCACATGAATGCATGAGCAAGATATTGTTACAAGAATCACTCCACAAAATATTGCACTCCTTCCTTGATCAGTCCAACCAGCTATCATGTTTTTTGCTAGAAATCTATTCCTTCTTTTAGACCTAGTGGTAAGGATGCTGTAATGGGATTATTACAAGTGAGTGACGGAATATTGCTATCCATTCAGATATCTGCTGAGCCTGCTGGGAACCATAGGTGTTAGATGTTTGATACTTGGGCCCCGCCTTTGTCTTGAACCTTTTACATATATAACCATCACAGCAGTTCCAGGAGAAGAAACTGCTTTATTGATGAGGAAACTGAGGTGGAGAGAGGCCACCAAGGCAGCTTAGAGCCACAGGCAAGATCGAAACCCAGGCTGTCTGGCATCAGGGTCTGTATTTCCAACCATGATACCCAGAGTGTAGGCCTTATTTGCAAAGATTGTCGATGTCTATTGAGTACATGTCCAGAGTTGGTTTTTCTTTCAAAGCAGGGACTCCAAGTTCTAGCCCTACCTGTCTCATCAGCTCTCAAGCATAGAAGGCCACAGTGGTGGCATCAGTGAAGGTGAGGAAGAGACAGCCTAACACCACCACCTGCAGTCCTTAACAAGTTCCACTGGGGTAAAGTTGATGACTAAGCCACAGAAAAGAATTTCAAGATGAGCTAGGGTATGCAAAGTCAGTGACTTTATTAAGAATTTGCGCCGGGCGTGGTGGCGCACGCCTTTAATCCCAGCACTCAGGGGGCAGAGGCAGGTGGATCTCTGTGAGTTCAAGGCCAGCCTAGCCTACATAGTGAGTTCCAGGACAGCTGGGGCTACAGAGAGAGCCTGTCTCAAAAAGGCAAAAAAAAATAAAAAAGAAAAAAAGAAAAAAAGAATTTGGACAGAGGGAATTATAGGAAAATATACACTCTAGGACACGAATGCCGGCTTCTTTAAAGAGCATCAGGCTTAGGTGTCTTTACAATGGTTGTATATCTGATCCTGTGGCTTTCTGAGTTAGAATCCTTGAAGGATGTCATTTCTGAAGTTTAAAGATTAAGCAAAATATGAATAAAGTTTTAAAATTGAGTAAAATATATGATCTGGTTTACTTGTTTTTCTTAAAGGATTTCCTTTCATAAAGGAAATTGTTAAGACAGTTTTAGGAGGTATACTGTTTAGATTTAAGGATGAGAGAGGAGCTAACTAGGTAAAACTCAAGTTTACAAGTATTCTGGCTCTAAGTAAGCAGTGCTTATTGTTTTTAACATCCTTTTTGAGATGTCTTTAGGAAAACACACATGGTCTCTGTAGGCAATTTTGTGCTGATATTTCTTGACTCTTGGTAGGAAAGATTGACTAGATCTGAGGGCAAGGGTTTTCTCTCCCTTCTCGTATCCCTGGTTTTCCCTACCTTTTACCCTGCCTCAGTTGGAAGGGAAGCTCGGGGCTGCTGAAAACAAGCCTTCCCTTTTCTATTCCCCACTATGAATAGAGTAATCTTCTTGGGCTTTGTAATAACCAAATTCCAGCTGAAGACTGCCATAGTGTGATTTGATTCAAGATAATGATACACAAAGTACTGCCCACTTTCCCAATGAGTGACACTACAATTTCAGGGAGAGAACTGGTCACTTTCTTTATAAAGAGACTGTGCAGATGAATGTATTTGATATACAGCACAAGACTGAGACTCACTGGGAGAACTCAACACAGAACAGTCTGCGGATAGTGTGCTGTTCGGGTGGAAGTGCTGTCACTTTTGATACAGCAGCTAACACACCACAGTCTTAGTCCTCTGTGACCCAGGTGTGATCGAAATCTCCCCACAAGGAGTTAATGACCCAATGTTAGAACAAACTGCAACTGAAGAAGGGGAAATGGCCTGTCAGACTGCACTGTCGATGGACAGGTTCTATTACACCCAAGCGGGTCAGATACCAGAAAGGGCTGCATGGAAATTAACTCTGAAGATGGATGAAGGGCCATGAGCACCACTGCAACCCCTGGAACCTGGCAGCCCCTCACCTTAGTAGGCAAGGGGAATGCCTGCATTTTGCAGACCGTGAGCAGTAGCTGGTCAGGGAAGGGTCAAGCAGGGCAGTGGGACACCAGGACTGGTCTTTTAAAAATATATGTATTTTATTATTTTTATTTTACACGTGTAAGTGTATTTCCTGCATGTGTATAAGTGCACCTGTGTCATGCAGTGCCTGTGGAGATCAGAAGAGGGTGTCAGATCCCCTGGAACTGGAGTTGCTGACGGTTGCTAGCCACCAGGTGGGTGCCGGGAATCGAACCCGGGTCCTTTGCAAGAACAGCCAGTGTGTGCATGTACGTGCGTGCGTGCGTGTGTGCGTGTGTGTATGTGAAGCCAGAAGAGGGCTTCAGATTTCCTGGAACTGGAGTCACAGGCAGTTGTGAGCTACCAAGTGTGGGTGCTGGCAACTGAAATCTAGTCCTCTACAAGATTAACCGGCTCTCTTAACTCTCTAGCTCCAAGGGCTGGTCTTGATTGTAAATGGAGTATTCAGTTCTTCAAACATCAATTTATGTCTCTCTCATCAGTCCAGTAAATAGGCTTACTGGTTCCTCATTGGAGGTTTATGTCTAGGTTCTTCTCCTTACAATCTTTATGTATACAGTTATTCCTAAGTGAGTGCAATCACAGGCGCTGAGCTTTGGAGTCTGACAGATGTAGATTTATATCCTTATTGGGTTTTTGACCTTGGACTTTCCACACTCTAAGCTTTACTTCACTTGCTTGTGAACTTGTGATGTGTGAAACCCAGTGAATGAGCAGGAGGGTGAGTTGAAATAATGTGTGTGACTAGAAGTTACTATTCCATTATTATGAAATGACTTCTAAGCTCCACATCTCCAAAGACAGGTGAAATGATATGGTAACATAAATCCAGGATGCTGCAGCATCTGAGCCGGGAGAGAGCTGGTAGAGTGCCTGGGCTAGGAAGGTGCTTAGAGGTGGGAAAGAAAAGCAAGGTATAGAAGAAATCCAAAGAATCCCTAACTTCATCCTAACTGAATTCATCCACTCTAAACAATCTTTCTCAAGTGTCTACTGTGTACAAGGCACCTTGCTAAATGTGGACATTGTCACGAAGGCTGTCTGAGAGATCAGGTATGAAGACACCTTGGGACAAGTCTCTTCTGTCTGAGGATGATCGCCATGTACTTAGGGATCAACCCAGGGTCCTTTCTTTATCACACCTACCCTGTGTATTTAGCCTATCTTTCCTGTTCAAGATCTTGTTCAAGATCTCCAAGCAAATCTAAGGCCATCTTTGGCCACCAAGTCTATGTCTCAAGCTCAAACAGGCCCTTCTTTTCAGGGGTCTAACTAAAACATCTTGTGTTGCAAAGTGGCCTTTCATCACCTTCCATTTTGCTTCCTGTGGTTCCTATAACTTGAAGTCAACTACAGCATGAAACTATTCAAATGGAATATTTAGAGATAAATAGAGAATTCAGGAAAAAAATCATCAGTTTTAATTAATCAACATTCCTGACTACCCTGAGGAAAAGCTTGCAATGTTCTGCTTTGCTTTGCCTGGGATGTGAGTCATCTTTTTGTGCGCAGTGTATTCCCATTATATAGGCTACCCTCTTGGGGGTCACTTGGTAGTCATCTTGATAATCAGCTTGACTCACCATATTACAGTGTTTTTGTTCAAGTAATTTGTGAGTGTGTGGGGGGAGGGGGGTTCATGTTATCCAGACTGGCCTTGAACTCACTAAGTAGTTGGGGATGACCTTGAACTCTTGATTCTCCTGCCTCCGTCTTCCAAGAGCTGGGATTATAAGCATTCACCACCATGTCCAGCCTTGTTCCAAGTAACTTTTGTGCTATAATAATAATGTCCCCAAAATGTAACCGAAGAGAAACTGTAATTGAAAAGGTGGAAAGTTCCAGAGTTTTTTATAAGAGAAAAGAATCATATGCTGAGATCACAAACATCTGCAGTAAAAGTGAATCTTCTATCTGTGGAATTGCAAAGAAGGAGAAAAAAAGTTCATTGTAATTTTGCTCATGTATCTCAGATCACGGGCAGAATGTATCTGTGGAATTGCAAAGAAGGAGAAAAAAAGTTCATTGTAATTTTGCTCAGATCACGGGCAGAATACGACCTGAGCTCAGTGGGGAAGGAAAGGCATTAAGTTTGTGGGTTGAAGGCTTGAGCAAAAACACATTGCAACTGGTTGCTGCCAAGTTAAGTCCCATCTCAGTTTCAGGCATCCACCGAAGGTCCTGGAACACCTCCCCTGAGGATCAGGGGATGACTATGGTTAAATCCAGCTTCTCCACTCTGTCCCCAAAGTTGGAGAACAGCTGCCCACCATCTTCTGCGTGATAGCCTCTAGGGGATTGGAGACAGTTCTGTTTCTCCTGCACTCTAGAAGCATTATCCATCATGGACTGATGAGAAAACAGGATACAGACACTGGCCTTCATTTTCATGGCAAATGAGCTCCCGGTGGAATGTGATGTCAGGGAGGAGAACACACATTGCCTGTGGCCATAGATACGATGTCAGAGCAGCAGCTATGGGGTGTCCAGTGATTTTCTCCCAAGGACAGTAAATAGGCCGTGCTGGATTACATCCTAGGAAATACTCCATCTCTATTAAAACGCACAGAAGTTGATGGCTAAAGAGAAGCCTGTCCCATTCTCCCACCCTGTGCAGGTCAGCCACCATCTTAACAGGTATTGTTGACAAAAAGAAATAGAAAAAAATCAAGGCTGTGTTTTAGTTTAGTTCTAATTTAATATCATGCTTTCATCTATTTCAGTGTTAGACATGTCCTTTGCTTTCTATATTTGATGTTGTCATACCTGGATACCTTGCTGGCCAGGGAGACCACCTTTTCTAAAGCAGGTTCTTACGAGAAGCAAAGGAATTTATTTTCCGTACCTGCCTCATCCCTTCCTTCCCTGGAAAACCACAGTAAAGGCTCCAGGCCATGCTCTCAGAAGCACAGCATGCTCCTCTTCCCCTGGGATATATTTCTTATTAAAATTTCTCTCAGTGGCATTGGCCTCTCCAGATCTGTCAGCACAGACCTCAGAGGATGCTGCTTACTGACTTGCTCCTCTGGCCTATGCTCAGCCTGCTTTTTTATACAACCCAGGATCACCTGACCAAGAGTGGCCCCCACCCACAGTGGGCTGAGCTGTCCCACATCACTCAACAATCAAAATACCTTACAGACCTTTCTACAGGCCAATTCAACAGAAAGCGTTCCTCAACTGAAGTTCCCTCTTCCCAGGAGTGTCCAGTTGACAACTGAAGCTACCTAGCACTATGACCATTAAGCACCCTTGCATTTTATTTATTTATTTTTTATTTATTTATTTGGTCTTTTTGAGACAGGGTCTCCCTATAGGCCCAGCTGGCCTGGCACTCACTATGTAGACCAGGCTGGTCTTGAACTCACAGAGAGCCACCTGTCTCTGCCTCCCAAGTGCGGGGACTAAAGGCGTGCACCACCATGCCTGGCCCACATCCTTGCATTTTAATCCACTCTCCCTAGAAGTTCACTGTTTAATAGCCATCAGCTTTCAAAAGCTATTTAGAAGGTAGCTCATATATTCTTTCCCTGACTGATGGTATTCAGATCTGTAGATCTCCTCTCTGTCCTTCCAGAACTCCATGTACAGAAACTGGATTTTTGTTAGGGATAAAGAGTGTTTATGTGGTGTGCAAAATGGTCGTTCTTTTGCTGTCATCAAAACAAAGAACACCCACAGATATGCACCTCAGTTTGCTAGAATTCCCTTCTTCCTTCTATGCTTGTCTTTTTATTTTCCACATTGTGCTGTCGGGGCTGAATTCCCATCTGAGGCTCTTTCCCTGTACTTAGCATGTTCGATCAAAGAGCTTTGCGCTAAGCCACTTCTATTTTCCTGCAGCAGAATTCAAGAGCATCTTGTGTGCCTCGCACTTGTCTCCTGAGACCAGATTGGCACAGGGACCTTCACAGAAAGCAAATTCCATTTTGCAAACTGTAGTCTGGGTTAAGTGCCTTGGCTGAAATCATACACTGGGACACAAAATGAATCTAGACTTTGAACTGCTAAGCAAGGGGTGGGAATCAGGGCAAACATGTTCATTATGGACTGAGTAATGAACACTGAGGTGTGTCCTCCCCAAACTGCTATGTTGAAAACCCTACCTTGCTATGAGCTGATTTTTTAGAGGAAACGCCTTTGGGAGGTCAGGAGGTCATGATGAACGATGTTAGTGCCTTTATAAGAGGCAGAGGTTCGCTCGCTCCTTCTAGTCTTAGGTGACCATCTGAGAATCAGGAAGCAGGCCCTCACCAGATACTAGATCTGCCAGCACCTTGAACTTGTACTTCTCAGTTTCCAGAACTAGTAAGAGTAAATTTCCATTATGTACAGTATTCTTCTACAGAAGACCAAACTAAGATAACAGTCTTCCTAACAACTCTCAACACCAAGTCTGGCAAGTGGTGGGAAGATAGATGGATTGGGTGGTTGGAGGGGATGGATGAAACCCAGTGCTTTGCACATGCTAAGCAAATACTACCGCTGTGTTATAGTCCCTGAAATGATCTTTAAAAAATTTTTATTTTATGTGTATGAGTGTATTGCCTGCATGTGTTTAAGTGCAACCGTGTCGTGCAATGCCAGTGGAGGTCAAAAGAAGCTATTGGATCCCCTGAAACTGAAATTACAGACAGCTGTCAACCGCTATATGGGTGCTTGGAATCGAACCTGGGTTCTCTGCAAGAGCAGCCAATACTCTTATCCACTGAGCCATCTCTCCAGCCTTCCTGAAATGATCTTTTAAGGAGGCTTTCAGTCTGAATGTGTTTTCTAGTAAAACTCTGTAATAGAGTAATCATTCAGTAATACTTTCAGGTTGCTCTGGGTTACTATGACCCCCAATCCAGTGCATTCTCAAATATCTCCTGTAGCCTTCTGTATCTGCCCAATGGTACAAGCACTTTTATGTCCTATTTGGTGGAACAATTTTCAGATAACAAAAAGGCAGGAAGGATGGCTGATAGTTGAACAAAAGAATTAATATTTTTAAAAAAGTATTCCTTGAAGATGGAATAATGGGTTAATCCCAGTAAGATAAAATTGCCCTATGGAAAGGCTCTGAACAGTTATTGCATATGGTTTGAGTCCTACATTTTCCCTAACATTATACCAGGAGCATCCCACCCTTTTATTAAAAAATCTTCAGAAAATCCATTTTCATGGGAACATCAGCATAATATATTTAACAGTTCCCTATATGGGGACCAGTATAATATTTGCAATTATTTACTCTTATACTGTAATGCTACAATGATCATTCTTTAGTGTAAACAAAAATAAATTTTGAGCCAAATGTAAAGACTTCTGTATAGGGTTAAAAATGCAACCTTATAATTATCTAATGTATTTTTGCGGCTTTCCAGCAATTTCTAGAGAAAAAAAAATCTGGGATTTCATTGTTGTTTACAAGTGCAATAGTCCCCAGGAGGGGAGCCAGTGTGGTGCGCTCAGTGGAGAGAGACGTTAGTCCCCCTTGCACGGAATGCCAGTCACATTATATCTACAACACCGTGTCTGCTCTGGCTGCCCCCCTTCATAGGATGTGTGGGTAGACCTCAGAAGTTCAATAAAACTTGATATCTATCAGATGACGGATGGCTGAAAGAAATGAAAGATTTAACCCTGAAGAAGAGAAGACTTGCGGCCAGGAGATCTGAGATTTCAGCCACAGGAAAGAAGATTTCTGGATGACACCAAAGTGTGAGGAATGGCTGATGGTTGAGCAATAAAGACTGGCCCTACTCCAATGCCTGAAAGCTTTATAAGGCAGATTTTTAGAAGATGTGACTTCCAGCAGTTAAAAACCCCAAAGCCAGTGATACCCTAATGGGCTTCAGTATACAACCTGTTTCCTGCTGAGAGCCATGAGTTTGGGAGAGCCAGCTGCAGTGAGCAAGGGCCCGAGTGAGCACCAGCTGCTCCCTTCTCTGCACACTCCTGGATGCTGGTGTTCTTCAAGGTCCCTCCTCAGCCTCATTGCCTTCCACCCAGTCTATTCAGAAATGCGAGATGCTGACACATTCCCCTTTTTTTGATTTATGTATTTCTATTTTATGTGTATAAATGTTATGCCTGCACGCGTGTTAAGTGCACCTGGGTCATGCAGTGCCAATGAAGACTGGAAGACAGCATCGGATGCCCTGAAACTGGAGTTGTGAACGGTTGTTAGGCACGATGTGGGTGCTGAGATTCAAACCTTGGTCTTCTGCAGGAAAAGCCCAGTGCTCTTAACTGCCCAGCCCCATAGGTTCCACTTTTAAGCTATGCTTATGGCCTTTCTTTTCAGATACACATTTAGTCTAGTATAGAACATTCCACCTGAGCGTCTGTGGTACTGAGTCATTGGCTTTGTAACTGAGAGCCTGATTATCTCAGTTTGTACTACATGGATGGTGAAACTTGAGAACTCTCTAAGGGGAGGGTGGTGTACAGTCAGGAGCAGCATCACAGGTAGGCAGAGTTGGGATGACGGGAGGGTTAAGGATCAAGGATTGGGAGGGACTTAAGGTTTCTTAGCTGGTGACTCACAGACCACAATCACTGTATCCATGGGCTCAGAAGATGCCCAATTATTTTGCTGCATTCGATCAAATCTCCTATGAGGAAAACAAGCAAGTAGAGGCAGGTGTTGGTGTGTGATGTGGTTTAGGAAGAAGTCCCAGCTGGCAGAACTGTAAACTATTAGGACAGGTTATTATTGTGATGGTGCTCACTTTTCCTAGTAATTACTACAAACAGAATAAATACACTACTAGGTAGATAAGAACAGGGCTTTCTAGGGCCAGTGAGATGGCTCAGCAGGTAAAGGCACTTGCCAAACCTTACAACCTGAGTTCAATTCCCAGGGACTCACACGGTGGATAGAACTGACACCCACAAGCTGTCCTCCCCTAAAAAAAAAAATAAAAAAAAAAAAAAAAAAAAAAAAGTAATAAAAATAAATAAATAAAAAGAACAGGGCATTCTGACCCAATGCACAGGTGAGATGCTGCCACCTAGTGGTTTCACGGCTCTCAAGCTCAATACCTCTGTCTAGACAGGGAAGGCTGCTGGTTAGGAAACCCTCCCATAATGCATTTGTCTCTATTTACCTGGGTAAAATAGACCAAATAGCAAAGCCAATCAGAAAATGCAATCAATATTAGATTATGTGCTTAATTAAAATGTTCTTTTGGGGCTGGAGAGATGGTTCAGTGGTTAAGAGCCTTTGCTGCCCTTCCAGAGGACCCAAGTACCAGTACCCACATGGGACAGCTCACAACCACCTATAACTCCAACTCCAGAGGATCAGATACCCTCTTATGGCTTCCTCAAGCACCCGCACACATGTGGTACACACACACACAAAAAAAAATATTTAATTTTTTCTAAGGTGTCCTTTTTTAAAAACTAAATGTTCTGTACATGAGGTTGTTCGGGAAAAAGTGATGGGGAGATATGGAAAGAGTTGGGGGGAGGGAGTGGGCATGGATTTGATCAAAACACCTCATATGCATGTATGAAATTCTTAATAATTTTTTTAAAGTTTTAAAAAATAATAAATGTTCTTTTGAGGAAGAATGGAAGGCTAATCAGAACAGCACCGAAGTGTGAAAACCCACGGTTGGCTTATGCCACCCAAAGATCAACCATGTAGAAGAACTCCAGGGCATTGGCCTATGCCACCCACAGGCTGACAGGTAGAGGTGTTACAGGAAACATGCTGGGCACTTGCCACATGTGTCTTTCTGGGGTAGACTTGGGTCCAAGTGTTGGAATACACAGGGAGAGAGAAACAAATCCACATAGGAATCCATTTTCTAACATCTAGTGTTGTCTCTGGCAGGCAGGTGCTTCCTGTCAACAGAGAGTCCACATAATCTTTGTGGGAAAGCCATGCAAGGGGTTGAAACTGACAAAATGCAGCACTCCGATTTTTCCCCACTCTATCTATCCCTGGAGTTCTTTCAAGGTAGGCTTTTTACTGTGGTGCCCTGTATTTTGCACAGTGCTAGTGTGTGAAACATAAAGCATTTTGCGGAATGAATGGACAAACTGACTTACTATTTCCATGTAGGAAGAAAATGAGATAAAATTAACAAAAAAACAAAAAACAAAACAGAAGAGCCCGACATTTGGGGATGGCCTGGCACTCACAGCTAAACTACACCACACATCCAAACAATCTCACAGGAAAACACTTCAGCCAGACAAGGTTACAGAGGCCACTATGAACCGAGACAAGACAAGGCCACTGCATAATTTTGTCTATATGGACAAAAATAAGGTCACTGTGCCACCCACCAAATACTAAATATTAATTTAGCAATGGTACCACATCTGGGGTGAGCCTTCTGAAAGGACATCTCAGACCACCCTGCTCTCTGACAGTATCCAATCTAAAGCAAAATCTCTGCTCCCCAGACCTTCCCGAAACCACAGATCCCAAGCACACGACCTGTGCCATGTGCTTTCTGACACTCCTTCCCTGGACTACCCATAGTTCTCCTGGTGTGTGTATCTTGCTGTAGTGAGCATTAAGTCTGACTTGTTCAACCTACTGAGTTGCTTCTGGGAGAATTTGACTTAAAGACACTGAACAAACATACGCTAAAGGGTCAGGGGAGAAAGCCCGCCCCCACCTCCAAGTGCAATATGATTTCTCTGGGAATCCTAGCTGTATTTGTATTCGGTTCAGCGCCCTTCCTAAAGAGTTTTTAATATTAATTCCCACTCACGTGTCCTGAGGCTTGTGCCAAGCAGTCTCTGGGCCCTTCCAGGAATTACTGCATCTCAGTTTCCTAACGACCCTCTGGGGTTCATACTATTAGCATTGGTGCAATGCCACAAACAGGGAAACAGAAGCTCAGAGAGGTTAGATTACTGCCCAAGACAAGGCAGTTGTAAGTGGTGGGGCCAGTTCACCTAGACATGTCTATAGAACCGAGGCTTTGATAAATAAGGTTTACAAGGCAGGAGGGCTCTGTGTGTGTGTGTGTGTGTGTATGTGTGTGCATGCATGCGTGTATGTGTGTGTGTCTGGGGTAGAAGCAAAAAGGATGATTTAAGGCATGAGACAAGACTGGTCCCCACCTAACAAACATCTTGATTGTTACTAACTTGCCTGGAAACCCGGATCCTTTCTCCTCTCCCCATGTACCCCTTAGCACTGATCAAGTTTCCTGGGGGCTGAACTACAATGCCAGGTACAGGGCTTGTGGGCAAGACATTTGATGGCTTTGGCTCTACCACCTTGAGTTTAAGATAAAACATGTCTTTAGACATAGATTGCTTTCTCTTCTCACCAATGGTGCAATGGTGTGGCCAAGGGGACACTAAATCACCTTCACCCAGTGAACACCTACAGTCTTCCCATCTCCACACTCAAAACCTTCCCTCACTCCCTAGGACACAGCGTCATAGAAACTCTGGGCTGTGACTCCATAGAGTCACCTAGCTCAATGCGATGGTTGTGAAAAATTTAGCAATAGTAAAAGGTTTCTAAACATGCAGTGACCAAAACTTAACTCAAAATTGAATGCGTGCTGACCCTGATGTGTGTCTGGCTGTGCTTGTGTGTGTTCGACGCCCCTGTGCTGCACCACACAGCCTTCAGCCTTGGTTCTGAACACAGACCTGTGCACTCTCCACTGTGCGGCTACCGCATCACGCAATGCCAAGGCACACTGAGACCCCTCGGCTCAGATCCGACATGCTGTACTTTACAGTGCTTTTTAAAAGTGTTTATGAATGCTTTGCCTGCATGTAAGTACACCATGTGCAATATCTGTGGAGGCCAGAAGAGGGTGTCAGATCCCCTGGATCTGGAGTTAGCCAGTGCTCTTAATTGCTGAGTCATCTCTCCAGCCTCCATTACATCATTTTTACTACAGTTTTCTGCTCTCACAGAAACATAATGGTTTAATTTATAAAAAACAGAAACAATGTTTTCCTACTTTCATCCTTCAGCATGTAGGCCTCAAATCAGTGCAGCTTTGGGTTGGACTGTGTTAGAATGTTTGACTTTAAATACTGCAGTTTGAGTTGCTGACTTGAGTTCATTAAAAAAAAAATCATTAAACGGATTTTGGCTTTGCGTTAGGACAAAGTTTCCAACAGTTTATGAAATGGTCCTAAATAGACTTCTTCCATTTTGTGCTGCATATTTATGCAAAGTGGTATTCTCAGAATTGATGATTATAAAATCCAAATATTGATCAACTCTGAATAATGCTGAAGACGCTGTCTCCTGCAGTTCCAAATATTCAGCCAAGCTTTAGTTCTCTATGTAAAACTAAACAAGCACACCCATCTCATTAGTGGGCAAATTGGCTTTTGTCTTTAATAAATGGTAAAATTATGTGTATGCCAAATAATTGTTTTCAAATAAATTACTTTATGACGGTCAGTACATGTTTGATCTGTACGCCTATTTCATGTATCTATATACCTGGGGTGGTGCAAAATTTCCCAAGTGAGAAGGGGTAGGGCTGGAGTAAATTGAGAAACCTTTCCTCCTAGGACAGATTAAATCCCCTTGTCCAACGTTCTCTAGGTGACAAGCAACTATCCCCTTTGGCAAGGGTGTCACTGTTGCTAGTTGTATAAGTTCTCCCTTATAACATTTAAGTTCATGAGGGCAGAGGCAGTTTTCACTGGTTCGATGCCTGATGCCTTGTGGGTAGGAACCCAGGGTGAACTTAAAGGGGTGTGGGAGGACTGATGAGGAAGAGTCTCAGTGAGAGTCAGGGCAATCTCTCCATCCTGCTCCAAGCCCTGGCTTGGTTCCCTTCACTGTACCCAACGCCTCCTACTGTATTTCCACAACCCAAACTTGAAAATCCTCCTCAGTCAGGTTGGCTGGTGCCTAACAAAATCCAGCTGTGTTCTGTCAGATCCTTTTTCTTTCTTTTTCAGCCATTTCATGTTCCTCCTCTGGTGAGTTCCCCAAGGTCACACTGAGTCAAACGGTAAAGCTGGAAATAAAATTCAGATCACTTGGCTCACAAGTTAGTACTTGATCTTCTTACAGGAAGAAAGCAGAGGAAACAAGTTTAATGCTGATTCTCTAAGAGTGTTAGTCAAATGTAGGCTTTCATAATGCCTGCGGCTTCCCTGCTACATAAGAGACGATACAGAGTAATAAGCCCCATGGGAAAAGGCATTTTAAAAAGGGAATGGAAAAATACAAGGACACCATCTGGATTTGTAATTAGCATTGCAAAGTGATGTGAATTAAATTCTGGATTGTGACTCTCATAAGCTAGATTAGCACAGTGTGGTCAGGAGAAGGCAGGCACAGGCAGCGTGCTAATGGCTCAGCAGAAGGCACAGCGAAGCCCAGAAGCTGCAGGAACCACTAATGTCTATGGCATAAAATCCATGTTCTGTTCTCATGAGAAGCCACTTAAAAACGAGTAAGGCCAAAGCTAAATTCTTAGTTACACCACCACATAGTGAGAGAGTTAACTGAAGCCAAGTGCTTAGCCTGCCATGCTAAAGAAATGAAGCCAACCCATCAAAGCCGAGGAAATGGATTACACAATCTTACAGCGGGAAACTTAGGTTCACCGTGCAGAGAACCGGCTGTCTTCGTGTTAGGAATTCCTTAGGCACCTTTTTATCTGGGATGGGTCAAGCACAGGCCAGTAAGGGAAAAGGTGGAGGAAGGAGGAGGCTGCCAGAGCTCTAGACCCTTCCATCGTACTGTCTAAGAAGTGAAACTATCTTGGGGAAAAAGTGAGATGAAAATTAAGATGTTCACCCTGCAAATGCCTTTCCTAGATGTTGAGGGCTTGTGTATACAACTTACACTAACCCAGACGTCCTCAAGATGTCACATACTTCATATTTTGCTGACATGTCCAGTTCTTCCTGGAGACTCAAGTAACATTGTATTAATATCATTACATGTTACGGTAACATAGTGACATCAAAGTTATCTGCAGGGAAGTGAGGCAGGCTATATTTCACCAAAGTTCTTACTACTTACGGCACAAAAGGAGTTGGGTGGGGGGCAAGGCACAAAAATAAGCAACATCACTTTGTGGAAGTAGCCAAAAATAATTTCTGCCAGAGATGGTGGTTTACGCCTGTAGTCCCAGTTCCTCCAAGAGAATCCACTGAGGCAGGAGGATTTCCTTGAGCCCAGCCTGGACAATATAGTGAGACTCTTGTCTCTCAGAAGCAACGATTTCTTGGCAAAGCTTTTGTTTTACTTTTACTATCTTTCATGATCTTTCACTTTTTATTTTTTAAAATATTTTATTTCTTATTTTTATTTTATGTGTATGCGTGTATTGCCTGCATGTAGGTAAGTGCACCCATGTCGTGCAATGCCCGCGAGGACAGGAGAGGCTGTTGGATCCCTTGGAACTGGAGTTATGGACAGTTGTTAGCGGCCATGTGAGTGCTGGGATTCAAACTCGGGTCTTTTGCAAGAACAGTCAGTGTTCTTAACTGCTGAGCCATCTCTCCAGCCCAACACTTTTTATTTTTGAATCTAAATTAAAGTATAACTTCATCTAGAAATGGACTACTTCTTGTCTTAAGCAAAAGTATCTGTATGTACATGTCTGTGCACGCACATATGTGTGCACGTGCATGTGTAAGTCAGAGGTCAACACTGGGTGTTCTCAATTGTTCTCCACCTTACTTTTTGAGACAGTGTCCCTTACTGAACCTAGAGCACACTGACCAGCAAGGCCCAGGGACCCTCCTGTTTCCACCTCCTCAAGCTCTGGGATTAGTGGCGAGTCCCCACTTTGAACATGGATGCTGGGAGTCCGAACTCAGGTCCTCACACTTATACATCAAGCACTTTACCAACTGAGCCATCTCCCCAGGTCCCTAAAGTGTTTTTGATTTAAAATAAGCAGATGGAAGCCCCACCCCAGCTACTGGCAGCTGCAGGGAGAAGTAGGGAAGAGCCAGTTTTCTCTAAGGCTCTGACCCTAGTAGGTTGACCACATTCTTGGGGATGGCCCCACATCCAAGAGTATTTGGGGAACACATATTGAACTCAATGGGCTTAAAAAATAGGGTACAAAGATGGACATAGGGAGGTGGGGGTGAATCTGAGAGGAGATGGGGGAGAAGGTTGAATATGAGTAAAATACATCGTATGAAATTCTCTAAGAATACATATGTTATTTTTTTTTAAAAAAGCAGATGGTGGTTGGAGAGATGGCTCAGTGCACTTAAGAGCACTGGCTGCTCTTGCAGAGGACCTGGGTTCAATTCCCAGCACCCACATGGCAGCTAACAACCATATGAAACTCCAGTTCCAGGGGATCTGATGCCCTCTCCTGATCTCTTTGGGCATGCACGACAGAGCACTGACATACATGCAGGCAATACACTCATACATGTAAAATAAATTTTTTTTAAAAAAAGCAGATGGGCATGCTGATATATCCTATGATCTAGCACTCAGGATGGATTGTGAGTTAATGAACTAGCCTGGGCTATGCAGAAAATTTCAGGCCAGCAAGGGCTACATAGTGGGACATCATCTGAAAAAATAAACAAAATAAGGGACGATTGCTCTTTAGATGTCTCTCTGATTTTTTTCCTCTGAACCTGGAAGGTGACCCCCCACAACCTCAATGAACCAGGAAAACTATGAAAATGGCACGCTTATTATCAATCAAAGGTCAACTGAATTTTTATCACAATGGCATTTAATATTAATTGAGCATTTAGACACGAAGAGACACGGATGGAGAGGGTAAAAAAATCTGACTGTGAGCTCAGGTAAGCTTCATCACACTGTCCTCCAGTCTCATTTAACAGACCATACACACTGCAAGTGCTGGAGGTTAGAAGTTGCTAGTGTATCCCCAGAACGGTTCCTCTGGTCAGGAGCTGTTGTAAACGCCAAGTCGTGGGCTGTCTATAATTCTCAAGAGTGCATAGGACATGCCTTCACAGCCAGGACATCTGACCAGCTGTTGCTCACAACGACAAGCACTAAGACCAAGAGACCCCTGTGCAAGCGAGGCACACAGGTGTTCATGGGCAGCAAACTCCCTCCGACTCCATAAAGTCTGAGACGAAAACAGGTTTGAGTAACTCAAGGCTGAACTGAGACCCAATAATCAGAAGCACAGATGCAGCAACACAGACCAGCCAAGACCCGATAGAGAAAGCTTTAATCAACAAATGTGAGAACAACGCACCCAGACAGTAAACATCCAAATTCTCCATCGTCACCACCACCACCAGTCTAGAAATGAGATGACCTGCTAATATCAAACCTTCCAGTTCAGAGAGATAAAAGATTTAGGAAAATGTTTTCCATAAACACATTCATTTTTACCCCAAGGCTAGAATCACCAAAGAGGAAAAAACAGTTAGTACTCAATGGAATTTGTTCAATGCAGTTTCACACCGTTTCTCAGTACTCTCCTCTCCCACACAATGATCCCAGGAAAAGATGGAGGTTTTGCCAAACACTCATACGACAAAACAAAGAAATAAAATTTTAACGTCAATGAACTCTACATTATCGTATTTTTAAAATATGTATCAAAATCACTTCTCTCTTACAAAAGGGAGCTGGTGGACCTTTCCAAGAACAGCAGTGCAGTGCTGCTAGGATGCACCCTGCCTTCCTCATACAAATCAATGAGGGAAGCTGAGTTTGCACACACTGCCTGTGTGCTCAGTCACCTTGCCACATATGTACATGTGTAGGAGAAAACTCATCGATGCCACAATAGTAATTCAAGTGCTGGGAGGCAGGCATAGGAACCTGGGGGAAAGACAGCCATGCTTGAAGGACGAATTGCTTCAACACTTTTGCATGTAAAATAGTAACTGGAACAGAGACTGTGCAAGTCAGAATTCCTAAGAGCCCTAACACTAGTGTTCTGTGAACTGGTTTAGGGCTATGGCAGGCTCCTTCTCCAAGGCAGCACAGTCACCTTCTGTCCAGAGACTTCCCCAGGGACCTCTCTGCAGGCTTTGAAATGTGTCCTTTCTATCCTTTCTCCAGTCACAGCATATCATCTTAAACCAGTGATGGATCTGTACATGGCAGTCAGGAATTCACTACTGCCACTGTGTTCCACAGTCCTATGCATGCAGTTTCCTGGGTGCTGTGTACTTACCTCTCACTGCATGATTACACATGTTCTCGGCTAACATGAAAGATGAAAGTCTGGTGATACATGGTACTTAAAGAATCACCATCCCTAATCCTATTCTATACATCGGTTATTTATAGATGCTTCCCTGATTCACAGGCACGGGCACCAGAAGCTGAATTGTGTTCACGAACTCTCAGCCAAAACAGATGGGATAACAGAGACAAAATTTAATATGAAGAGTTAGAAAAAGGTTTGAGGTGAAAGGCTCGGTGCAAGTGCTTTCTCATGAAGAATCATGGGAAAATCAATGTTGGGAAGACATCCATATGGACGATTCCTCACCCGACACTTGGGACTCTTAGACAGAATTGTGCATGGATGTCGTCTTGCCTCTGCTAATGGGTAGGAAGCCGGTGCAGCGTCACTTAATCCTTCTGTCAGCAGAACAGCAAACAGGTGGAACAAGCAGGCAGACGAGTTTCCAAGAAGCACAACCTGAAGTTGTATCTAGCTGTCCAAGAAAATCCGGCATCATCAGTCACGCTTCAGAAGTTTAAACCAGATTTGTTCCCAGCATCCCCTGCTCACTGCAATCATTCAAAATGGACAGACACCATGAAGACACATGACCTTAGGAATCACTACTGAGTAGTATGCATGTCGGGGAGGGCCAGAGAAAACATTTTAGGAGTCTTCACTGGAGGGATCTACAGCAAAGAAGAGAAAATAGACATCTTGGTTCAGGAATTGCAGAACGCTGGTGGCTGAACTGTAGGCTAGTGACAGTGCATTAAAGGTCAGATCGGATGGCAGAGGTGGAGGAGAGTGACAGGGACAGGCTGTAGCCCACCTTCCCCAGGCAGAGGGAAGCAGGGCTCTCTCTCTCTCTCTCAACCTTCTCCATCCAGCTTGTTTGGTAATATGGCAGATGATATTCTTGTTTCTTCTCTCAAAGTGCCCAGACTCTTTCAGGGTTTAAATGCCCCCTTCAGAAGACCCAACAAAGCCACGTATTCATGGCAGACAGAAACACCAAAATTCCATTCAGAAAGTATCAGTTCCTCTAATGGGGAACTTGAACTAAAATCACTTATCATGATCGCACACATATAAACTTGAAAGAGTCTGCATGGCCACGGTCATGAGACTCAGCCAGTTCAGCTGTGAATGGTATCTTTCACTCCTGTGTGTTAAATAAAGCACCGATGGTATCGGTCTTTAACATAACTGTAACAGACAGAAACAAAATGACATAAAACCAACCAGACAGTGAGCATGTCTTTATATATGGGGCCACTTTTTTTTTGTATCTGTTTCAAAAGTATCAGATATTTATATTTAGTGGCTAAAAGACAGATCAAAACCTCCTACAAAAAAGAACAAAGTTCTGACCACTGAGACTGGGAGACGGGGTCAATGGAAGTCTATCAAGTACTCAGGGTAGATTTGGTTGGCATCAAAAACCACAAAGATCTTTGGGTTCCAGGTGTCATCCACACAGCTGTCATATAAATTCACATAGCTCCCATCTTTGGAAGGAGGCCGCATATACTTGGAGTCTCCATTTATGTAATCGCCAATTAGTACACGAGCGAGAAACATGGATTTATAGGTTCTAAAGAGGTGTCTCTGTTGCAGGCTGACGCCGTGAATCTGGAACGTGTTTCCATGCTTGATATCGTCTTTGCAGAATCGACTGGAGTAGGCAGCGTCTCTAGCAAAGTAGGTTCCTTGAACGAAAAAGACCAGAGAGAGCCAAGGTTACTTTTAGGAAAACATGTAACATGAGCAACAGCATTCTGACTCTCAGGAGAGCAGACACATGAAATCAGATCACAGGGATGGATGGGGGTCTCCTCTGCAGACCCCAAGGACAGAACAGAAATATGCCTGTGCTGTAGCTGCTGGGCAGACTGTCAGAGGCACTGACAGACGTGTGGGTACAGACCAGTCCTCACCAGAGCCCTCCTGTTCTCTCACCAAAATAGGTACCAGGATTCTGTTTCCAAAAGAGCTCTTACAAGGAAATCTGGTAAATAAAACACAAAAGTGTAGCAAGATCTGAAATTTTAGACCTCCTTTGCATTTCTAGTTCCTTCTCCCAGTGCCCCCCCCCCCCCGGCCCGGCATCCAGTAAAGCTCCAGAGTGAAGGAGAATGCTGCTCTGCAAGACGGGCTCAAACCTGAGATGCTGGGTTCCTACAACATGTGCGGTCATCCAGTAATACTGGAAACAGAATTTATATTGGAGAATAAATTCTGAGACAGTGCAAAGCAATTACTGAGCTTTGGACCTTAAATGTCCTCCAAGGCCCATGTGGCAAAGACTTGGTCTGCTTGGAAGACTGGTACCACTGGGAGACAAAGCTTCAGGGATGGAGTCTAATGGGAGGTCTTAGGTCACTAAGGGTGTACCCTAAAAGGGAGAATGTGGGACCCCAGACTCTCAAACTTTTTCCATTTTCCAGTTGCCAAGAGGAGACCACATCTTCCTTGCCATAATGGTCTGCCTTGAAACTGCCCCAAAGGAACACTGTCAATGGAGCACCAAAAACAATCTCTGAAATGATGGGCCAAAGTGAAAAATTCTTCTTCTTAAGATGACTGTCTCAGGTATTTTGTTACAGTAATAGAATGCTAACAAGCACCACTATTCGTATCTGAGCATTCCCAAACACTTTGAGATATTGCCCAAACATGAAAATTCAATAAAGCAGCCAATTCTTTGGAAATGACTGACACTGTCAAGAGAGTATTTACTCTAGAAAAGTGGGAGATTGAAGTCTCACAACCATCCAAATTGCTGGAACTCGTGTCACTTTTCTGAGTCTCTTACAGTTAAATAAATGGGGCAGCCTTTTCAGTAACTTTTCAATGAATTGTAGCATACCCTGATTCTAAGTGGAAGTCAACTCTCTCACAGGAAGTGAGGCACAAATGATGGGGAAAATAAAATCCCTCCATTACCTCCCCTTCCATTCCCTCCCACTCTGTTCCCTCCCCCTCAGCTCTCCTTAGCTGCCTGAGCATGAACTGGAAAACTTGGGCTTTCACAACAGTAGAAATAAGGTGACGTTTCCCCCATTATCCCCTCAGGTCTGTTAATATTCTTACCTACCATTTCTTAAACAAAACAAAACAAAAATATCAGTACAGTACAGGAGTAAAATATAAATAACTTGTTTTTATCACTGCCTCTATGTTAGCTATAAGGCAGCTTAATGTACAGGCTCATACATAGAAAGGCTTATGTGGATATTAAAGGTAATGCAAAGATTCTCGATCATGGACAGAGTATACTGTCTGTACAGTGAAAACTCAGGAAGCCATTATTCAAGAGGGCAGAAATGTAAGTCCTTTGTGTGTAGAGCAAGAGACTTCTCTGCAGCTCTGGAGCTTTAAGGGTGTGATGGAACCCAGTGCACTAACTTTTAACTTCTTTACCCCCAACCCTGTGACTTATGCAACCAATTATCTCAAAAAATAGGAGACTCTCTCATAGCACTGAACTCCCACCTGAAATGTGGGTAATTACCTTTTCCAAAGACAGCACCGTGTATACCATTTATTCTCCAATCAAAGTTATGAATGCAAATTGCTTCCACAAATTCACTGCTGGTGCCGTGAAACAGCATTTGTTCATTAATCTGAGGGATGCCTCTCTTCTTCTTGAGCTGAGCCTTTTTCCTAAAATCACAATACACAGAGATACAAAAGCACACACAGAAATATGCTAGTCAGTGGCACTTATTAAGGTTTGTTTTTTTTTGGTTTTTTTTTTGGTCTTTTTGAGACAGGGTCTCCCTGTAGCCCCAGCTGTCCTGGAACTCACTATGTAGACCAGGCTGGCCTTGAACTCACAGAGATTCGCCCGCCTCTGCCTCCCGAGTGCTTGGATTAAAGGCGTGCACCACTAAGCCCGGCCTTATTAAGTTTTTAAAGAGGAAAGTTCAACAGAAAGTATGACACAAAAATATGTCATATACTATAAATACTGAGTACACTTTACAGTTCTGGAAAATAAATGATTTCAAATGCTCCTGGACACATGAATCATCTAATCAAAAATTATGCTATCAGCTAGGTATGGTGGTGCACACCTATAATCCCAGAACCCAAGAGACATAGGCAGGAGGATGAGGAGTTCAAGACTAGCCTGGGCTACATCATGAGTTTGAGGCTACCCTGGGTTATATGAAACCTTATTTCAAAAACAAATGAACAATCACAGCTGTGTTGAGGCTGAAGGTTGAAAATTATATCAAAAACGGCTGGGGATGTAGCTTGGTGGTAGAATGCTTCTCTGGCATGCACCAAAGCCTGGGTTCCATTCCCAACACTGTTAAAGAGAAAAAGAGGAAGTGAAGGAGGGTGGAAGAGAGGAGAAAGAGAGAGAGAAATGAGAATTACATGAAAACTAGACATCCTGTACTGTATGTACCCCACCATAGTAAAGGCAACTGATAACCTAAAGTGGTTAAGCTACACAGATGTCTCAGATATCTATAAATGAGACTATAAACAAATAACACAAAGTCCGTAAGTCTTTAGCCAAAGCATTCCTACTTTGAGCTGGGACCACATTTTGTTCTTTTTATTCCAAAAGACTATTGGAAATATTGGTTGAATTGAAGTTTAATCATCTTTTCAATGAACAAATCTTTTCCACTGCATCAAAGAGTATTCAATGTAGGACTAGATGTATTAAGAGAGAGAGAAAAAAAAAACAGAACTGAAAGCCTAAAATTCACAGAAAAAAGAATAATTATATATTTACATATAAAAGTAAAAAGTAACAAATGTACTAATTTGTAGTATAATAAATACTAATTAAATTTGAAAGATAATGAACAGAAAAAGAATGTTGCAAAAATAGACATGTCTCAGAATAATGCTGTATATTATGTAGATACACATACCCAGGAAGTAAAAATATAAAAACATGGGCGAGAAAGCATCTCCTCTCAAGAGGACAGGAGGACAGGATGGGCTGGAATAAACACTTGCTCTATATCTGTGATGTCTCCTAGCTTTAAACCAAGATGTGCGATAAAGGGAATGTGCCAAGTATTGAAATGTTCAATGTGATTGTAGGTATATGGTGTTTGCAAGCAATTTGCTGCATTTTCAATTTTGAAATGTTTCACTGAAAATGTGCCTTAACAACAGGGCACCCCCTGACATCTCTGACAACTTGAGCTGAGTCTGAGCCTTTCCCTAAAAACATAATACATGTAAACAGAAAAACACGTATTTATGATTTTAAAAAGCAAATCTCAACAGAAAGGCTGAGAGAGCACCTCTTTTTAAACTTTTTATTATCTTATTATTTTTTTAAATTTTATGTGTTTTGCATTCAAGTGCACCCATGTTGTGCAATGCCCACAGAGGCCAGAAGAGGGTGGAGGATTCCCTAGACCTGAAGTTAAGGATGGGTGTTAGCCCCCAAGTGGGTGTTAGGAACTGAACCCAGGTCCTCTGCAAGAGCAGCCAGTGCTCTTAACCACTGAGCCATCTCTCCAGCCCCTGAACACTTCTTGAGTATGAATCGTGAGTGGACAAAACCTTTCTGGAAAAGTCAGGGGCTGCTTTAATACCACTGCAGTGCCAAGGACTTGTGGGTTAACAAGGTAACATTCTCTCTGTGATCAGCTGCAATTGTTATAAAATATATCCATCCCAACACTAAACCAAAATCTGCCCTTTTACTTCTGACTGGTCTTAGACACTCTTCTGAACACAGAATACTTCCAGCCACTCTTGCATAAAATAACTCCATAAATAACCCCAAATAACAATGAATTCCTCCCTCAGCTTTGTTCTCTGGGTTACACACACATCCCCCTGGCCATTCTCCACACCAGAACATCTTTACTTAATCAGAATTTGCTGAACAGCTTCTAGTTTACAAATGTTGGCAGGAAACAGAATCCCAGTCCAGCCACCATTAGACACACTGGCTTGACCAGAATTATTGGACTGGACTTTCTAATGGTGTCATCGGAAGGCTTCCATAGTATCTATAGTCAATTAAAATTCTCAGAATTTTTCAAAGTAGACCTCTCTCAACTTACCATATTTGAACAACAGACTAATAAAACTAGAGCTAGAGACTATGCATATTATAGACTGACAATTTTTACCATGACAGTCAATTGTTGAAGGTTAACACTCAAATGACAACAGAAAGGCTACTAATGAAGGTGCTGTGTGCAAATGGCAGAAATGGAAATACACGACAGTCCCCAGAAATCACTATGCAATATGCATCAAAATTAAATGTCTATGTTTGGATCTAAAACAAGAGTCTTTCCAGACCATTGTTCACATTAGAGGGATATACAGTAAGCAATTATATCCTTCACAAAAAAGTGCACGTTTTCCACTAAGAAATTACGCCTAATTTCTTTTTCCAGAACTTTATAAACTATCTCATTTTGGGGTGGGGGGAGCAATGCACATATTTTGCCTTTAACAGCTAATAGAAAAGAAAGCTTAAAACACACTTGTTTTGGTGTATATTCAACTTCCCAGGGTCTTTCTGACTACAGAGGTCACTCACGAGACAAGCTAATTCTTCTATCTGAATCCTTCTTTTCTGAGTGTGCTAGGCAAGAATTCTACATTCAAACTCCTGATAAAAATGTTGAAGGACCCCAGGAGGAAGTGAGCACGACATTCAAATCTTTGTGAAAGGCGTCTAAGCACTGACTAATCTTTCTTTGTACTGTCTCCTGACACATATTGTTCCTATCATAAGAAATTTTCTCAACCACTTTATAGAAGCCCACTTACTGATCCAAAGGCTTTCCTACATACTATGGTAACCTTCACAGCTTGGTATTAGTGAATCCATTTCAGGGTTTGTTTTTTTTTTTTAAAGTACATTATCTGTTTAATACATATACTTCTTTTAAAAATGTATTTATTTATTTGTGTATGGAGGCAGTGTAGGTATACATGTGCCACAGAATGTATGTGGAGGTCAGAGGACAACTTGCAGGGGTCAGTTCTCTTCTTCTACCACGTGGGATAGAACTCAGGTTGTTGGGCTTGGCAGCAAGCACCTTTACCCACTGAGCCATGTTGTTTGCCTTCTAAGGTCAAGTTTCATGAGCTGAAGTGACTAGAGTCCACTCTGAAAACCAACATGTCCATTTGTCATTGCATTCCAGACACAAATCAAAGTGAATCTTGATTTGAAAAGTGACTCTCATAAGTATTATAAACCATGGGGTAACAGGCCTGGTTAGCGAGCTCCAGCAGACTGTGAAATACTATGTGGCCACCAGAATGGAAGGAGTGTATGCACCAGCCAGAGGCAGAGGGGACAGGGTTTGTAAAGCTTTGCATCCCTACAGAAAGGTTTGTTTTAGTGTCCACAACTAATGCTCCAAGAAATGTGGGCTCACAGACTATGCCTTTGGCATGCCAGGAACTACAGTTAAACTTGTAAGGACAGACATGGGACTACACAAATTTCTTTAAGACTCTTTCCACTTGTGTCAGACCCACATTCATAGCTGAATTTACTCAAAGTGCTGTGGCACCCACTTCTCAAAGATATCTCAACATCCCCACCCTCTTGAGACTAGCATCCAAGAAGGCGAAACTCTGTACCTCATTCTGCACTGAAGCAGCAGTATCTCCATGCTCTGAACTGAAGGAAGTTCAGGTGGGTTTAGACCAGTGGTCTTTCATCCCAGAGGAACATCACAAACACTGTGGGACTCTTTAAAGAGAAACATGTCAGAACCCAGAGGTTCTGAGTCAGTGTTGCAGATACCTCCACTTGTTAAAGAGTCCTGCAGAACAGGGGGCTGGAGAGATGGCTCAGCGGTTAAGAACACTGACTGTTCTTGCAGAAGACCCGGGTTTGAATCCCAGCACCCACATGGCATTTAACAACTGTCTATAACTCCAGTTCCAGGGGATCTGACAGCCTCTTCTGTCCTCCACGGGCATTGCACAACACAGATGCACTAAACTACATGCAGGCCTAACACTCATGCACATTAAAATAAAAATAATAAATACACACACACACACACACACACACACATATATATATATATATTTAGAGTCTCACAGAGGGCTGTGATGCACAGCCAGGCTGAGCATCTCTGAGTGTCTGCGTGATCAAGATCTACACCCATATCAAGGCAGAAGCTTTTACACTCTCATTCCGTAGCGACTTATCAACCCAGCCATCTCCCCTGGCTGCTCTTTCACTGTATGCTTTCACTCAGCCATACACAATTCCCTGTGGCTTCCTCTGGACAGGCTCCATCTTCAGCTACACCCTCAGGGCTGAGGGAAATTCTATGGTTCCCAGTGGCTCTTCGGCCCCATTTCCCACAGTGGCCATTTCAAGTCTCTCCTTTTTCTTTCCCTTTCATCCACATCTCCATAGTGTTTCACTGTGTAGGTGACTTCACTTAGTCGACCATGGAAACTGAAAGGATTAAGAAGCAGGGCTGAATCTTGGCCTGTCCCCACCCCTCTACCTCTGCAAATCTATAACCGATCCACACATGCCTACCTCCTTTCTGATACCTGGTCACTTAATTCCACCCTACCACACCTCTTTGGGCATCTTAGTCAATCAAATGCCCTTCCCCGCTTCCTCTTATCTTTTAAACTCTCTTTTTCTAGAAGGTTCTTCCTATTACAATGCTTATCATAAATTCTTTTTTTGACTAACAAAACAAAACCCCTCTTTTCCTGCCCACTTCTCTTATTTCTCCGCCCCCCCCCCGCAGTGCCAAGCTTCCTAAAGCAGTTGTCAACCCTTACATGTTTATACAATATCCAACATTACTTTCATCAAGGTTACCAATGGCCTTTTGTTGCAAACCCCCAGGCCTTGCTTAGCCTGCATCTCCCCTGGCTTCTCTTCAATCTGCCTCTTCCTTAAGCTCTTGCACTCCACAGTCTACCATTTTATTCCTTTTCCACTTCAGCAGCTGTTATTTGTCTATTTTCTCTTCCTCTGTTCATCCTTCCAGAGTTTGGCCCTCTTTCCTTAATGTACATGCATTCTCTGGCTATCTTATTCATTCCTCAAACTGCCAGTGCCTCGTGTCTTCTAGCCTTTCTTTTAGTCTAAATCAAGCTCCTGAACGTGACTGTTGAGTACCAGCTGGCACTCCCTCTTACAGTCCCTACAAAGACCAAGGCTTGTCCTTAACCACATTCCCTCAGGCAACTATGAATAAGAAGCCAGGACCTAGGAACGACCTTTCCTGTCCCCCTCACCCATTGTACCCATCAAGCTCTATAATTTTACATCCTTAAGATCTCAAAACTGTCTCCTTTGCTCTGACACAGCAGGTGCCACTTTGTTCAGCGGCCATATGATGTGTCTCAGTTTAGTTACTAAAGCCATTTCCTAAATTGGTCTCCCTGCTTCCAACTGTGGTTCCTTTAAACCTGGGCTTCTCAAGCTTAGCAGAGCTGCTGTTTGAGGGTGGGAAGTTCCTGGTGCACATTGTAGGAGGGTTGGCATTCTTGGTCTCTATCCACTAGAGGCTAATAGCTACCTCCACTCCACCACAGGACAATCAAAAATGTCTCCTGCCATTACCAAAAGCCCCCCAGTATACAAGTCGCTCCCAGCTTAGAACCACTGCTTTAAGACTTCCCCATAGACTGTGGCCTGATGAATTACCACTCTAAAATACAAATCTGATCGATCATTCTCCTTCTTAAAGTTTTATAAACTGTCCACTGTTTCAGAAAAAGAACCCACCAAATTGACTTATAAAGCCCTGCAGCATAATGTACTGTGTGTGTGTGTGTGTGTGTGTGTGTGTGTGTGTGTGTGTGTGTGTGTGACGTGCTGGCCTGGAACTCACTATGTAGACCAGACTGGCCTTGAACTCACAGAGGTCCATATGCCTCTGCCTCCTGATTGTTAGGATTAAAGGCGTGCACCACCACAACTGGCTGCCTGCTAATTCTAATTTGCACTCTGGATCAATCTGACTCAAAGCCATAGAGGAAAATCATACAACCAGCCAGTGGTAATATTAACTCCCATATGCTCTGCCTTGTGGCTACATTCCTAATGTCTCACCATTCACACCAATTTTCTCTTCTATTTGAAAGTCTCTGAATTTTTTGTGTTCTCATTTTTAGCCAAACTTTGAACCAAGCTGCCCCCATGTCTAAGATGCCCTTCTCTCCCCAGCCTGTGTCTAATGTAAATTACTCCTCCATAAGAAGCTCTCCTGAGTACCCCCACTTTCCAACACACATCCTCCTTTTATGGGCATACCTGAGAGGGATTTTCCTAAGTTAAGTGAAATGGGACAATCCACCCTACTTGGGTGGCACCACTCCCTAGGCAAGAGAGGAGATGGCCAGCTGAGCAGGAGTGAGCACACACATCAATTCACTGCTCTCTGCTCTGGACTGTGGTTGTGAGACAATTGTCTGTTTTAAGTTCCTACAGCCTCTACTTCCAGGAAGTGGTAGGCCCTAACCAGGAATTGTGAGCTGAACAAATCTTTTCTCTCATAAATTGTTTATGCCAGGGTATTTTATCACAGCAATGGGAAACCGAACTAAAACAATCACCACAGTCAGCCTTGTTTTCAACAGGTGCAAATGAAATGTGTGATAGCCTAGGAACAGCTTTAAATACCAGTATGAGGCTGGAGAGGTGGCTCAGTGGTTAAGAGTACTGGTTGCTCTTGCAGAGGACCAAGGTTTGATTCTCAGCACCCACATGGTGGCTAACAACCATCCGTAACTCCAGTTCCAGAGGAATCACCTTTCTCCGACCTCTGCAGGTACTGCATGGCACGGGTGCACTTACACATGTGCAGGCAACACATTCATACATATAAAATAATAATAATAAATGAAATATTTAAATAATAACAAAGCAACAGATTAAGTGTGGTAAATCTTTGTTTCTTTGATTATATGTGGTAAATATTTATTTTTTGATTGTTTCTTTGAAAGAGAGTCTTACTATATGGTAGTACAAGCTAGCCTCAAACTTGTTCTGTGGCCCAGGCTGGTGCTGAATGCACAATCCTCCTGCCTCAGCTTCCTGAGTACTGGAATTACAGGTGTGTACCACCTTACCAGTCTTGTATGGTAAATCTTAAAAGACATTGAACAGGATGACAAGGGGCTCATTACAGTAGAATCCTACTTTTGTGGCCATTTGAAACTTTTCCAAATAAAACATTAAAAACTTATAATAAAAATACTGGAAATCAAAGCTCATCTACAAATGTTTATAATATTTCAGAGAACCACTTATTTAAGTAATATTTATTATAAAAGTACAACATGAGAGATCAATTTGGATAATCTTGTTAAGTGTCATGCAGTATGCTTTATTCTTAGGTTAAGCGCACACTGGGAAATTGAATGGTCTTTTCCAACTTATACTTAGTCATGAATCAAGATTTTAAATGCACAGCATAAACTCTGAGCTAAACAGGATATTTCAAGGTATGTTTTAAAGTGTTCCTTAAAACAAAACAAGCAAACAGCTACAGGCAAGATAGTGCACTTGTTTAAAAAAAAAGTCAATGTTGTTGGAGATTTCTAATTCAACATAAAAAGCTGAAGCAAGTTATAACAAAGCTAAGCTAAGCTCCTGAGACTTGTCATGACCCTGTCAGCCAGGATGAAGGGTTCTGGGCCTTGGAAGGAGACAAGAGTATTTTCCCTTGTACTGGCAGGAATTTATCCCAGAGCAGCTCTCTTCTGCTTCCCGAGGACAGAGAAAAGGAGAGCTGAGAGGCCGGGTCAGAACAGCAAGAGAAAAACAGCATGTGTGTTCCCTGGAAATCAATGCAACTAGACATCTGTGGGTGCCATCTCTACGATGTCAAAGAGCCATAGGGACAAGGAGTTTCAGGTTACCTGCAGAAGAACTCCCATAGGTCTAAGTTTTGAATCCTCTGAATTCTCTTAATTCGGTTGCGATCCATTGTTTTTCCAAAGAGACTAGCAACTTCGTTGTATTCATGTGTTTGGTTCTGCAAGGAGATAAGCTGGGAGAAGAGGATGCACACTTTAGCTGCGTTCTTTCCACTTACTTCCCCTCGTGGCCGGCTGTCAGTCTGTCTCACCTGATAGGGAACTTCAGTATTCACATTCTCCCAGTGTGTTGGCATGGGGATGGCCTCGTTTTCACAGATGTAACTTTAAACAGAAGACAAAGCCAAGTATCAGACAGAAGCAGATCACAATTAGAGTCCGTGATGGAGCCCCTTCCCCACAGCTGCATTTTCTGTTTTCAGGGTATGGTGACAAACACTATTAAGTTTAACCCTTGGTTTCTTTATTTTAAAATATCTACTGAGCCAGGTATAGTGATGCACACCCTTAATCCCACCATTCGGAGGGCAGAGGCAGACGGATGGCTATGAAATAGAGGCCAGCCTGGGATGGCCTATGTAGTGAGGTCCAGGCCAGCTGGGGGTACATGGTAAAACTCTGTCTCAACAAACAAACAAGAAACAAACAAACAAATTCTAAATATCTAATGTGTTCTATGTTTTAGGTGAATTATGAACTTTGATGGAATAGCCAAATCTACACAGCCCCAAAATTCCAATAAGAGCTGTTTAACTCAGCTTCTTTTTGTTGAAGTTTCTAAAATTTCTTCTAAAATCTATGTAAAAGACATTTTAGCTAAAGAAATTTCTAAGAAAAAGTTATTTAAAAAATACCTCAAAGCTGTTATTGATGTTCCTATTGAATAAAGAGCCATCCAAGTCTCCCAGGATTCTGACTCACCCCTTACCCTTTCTCTGCCTGCCGTTCCCTTTGGCAGTGAACATTAACTGACTCAGTGCAGTCCATCAGGAGCAAATATTTAAAAGTCAACTCTTTGGTCAATCCACTGAACATGAACATGGAAAGACAATGATGATGGGGGTTAATAGCAAAATGCTAAAACAGACACACAGGTCTTCCTTGGGAAATCAAAGTTAATAGAAGAAATGAACAAACTTCAAACCTATTCTTAGTTTACTTCTGTCAAACTTAGTTAATTTTTTGGAAAAAAAATGTGACTTTCTTAAGATTTATTTTCATTTTTGTGCATATTCTGTATCTGTATGACTATGCCACATGTATATGGGTTTCCATGGAGGCCAGAAGACGGTGGCAGAGCCCCTGGAGCTGCAGTTACAAGCAGATGTGAGCCGCATGATATGGGTGCTAGGACCCACACTAAGAGTTTTTAAAAGTGTACAAAGCACGCAGTGGGGAGTTTTTCTCTTAATCCAGTCATTGCTCTGACTGGTTCTTTCTTTGTCTCTCTCTTTCTTTCTTTTATTTTATGAGTATGAGTGTTTCACCTGCATGCATGTAAGTGCACCCATATGTGTAATGCCCATGGATGCCAGAAAAGGGCATTGGATCCCCTGGAACTGGAGCTAAGATGGTTGTTAGCCACTGTGTGAGAACTCGGGGAACGAACCCTCCTCAAGAGCAGCCGGTGCTCATAACTGCGGAGCCGTCTCTCCAGCCTTGGTTCTTTCTTCTCACCCTAACTCCACATAATCACCCTTTTCAGACTTTCGGGCATTCGTTCTGAACTTTGTTAGGTTCAGCAAGCCAAGTTTTATGCAACACAAATGGCAGCATAGAGCCATTTGCATCTAGGTTTTTTTAAATTAGTTGTTCATTTAATCAACTCTTAATCAAGATCTTTCCACATCAGCATCTACACAGTCTTGTCATTCCTAGGGCCTACAGGAGGGCACACCACATGATAGAGCCTCAGTTAAGAAGAGCTGAGTGAAAAGATGACTTCTGTGTTACAGATGCGTACAATTCCATTCAGTCTATATATGCCAAAGGGTGCAGAAAAGAAAATCTGCAGCCCAGATCCAGAGAACAGGATGCTGCCCTGTCAGCCCACTGAACGGTGTCTTCCCCAGGTCTCCTTCAGTCACTACGAAGCTGATGTTGCATCTAAGAGTTCCCCTAGGGGTGTGTGTATCAGTACAAGAGCCGACAAAGTGGGCAATTCTCTAGGATTTGTGGCCAAATAACTGGTGAGTTCTGTGAGAGCCGTGTGCATACTTCTGAGGGTATTCACTCGGTTCCGCTTTTGGTATCATATGCAGAATGCTGCAAAGAACAAGCTTTTCCATCTGTTGTTTCGTGTCCAGTGATTCATCTTGTACAGAGTAACATCTCTGAAATGACATTTCTCAGGCAAATGACATACTTATTCGTGATTTTGATAGGTACCCAAATCCCATCTTCAAAGGTTGTGCTTATTAAAGTTCTCACCAGAAACGGGAGGATGACTATCTTCCACCCTCTTCTCCAGAAAGGTATGTTATTACACTTTAGAATTTTGATGAGTCTGCTAACAAAAAGTCTAGCATCAATTCATTTCTCTTAATTCCGAGTGTGGTTGTATGACCATTCGAATTGTTTATCCATGCTGGTCTTAAGAGAGTTCTAGAAGAACTTCAAGTATTAGCTCTTCAACTATAACTATGAGTCTAAAAAGATCCCCAAGTCTTCTTATTCTGTCTAAAACATCTTTCAGCTATGGAAAAAAGTCTAAGAATGTTTTATGTAGCCCGGAGCCTTCATGAACTCTGTCAACAGGAAGCGTGTATATTCACCCTGTTTGTTATGAATGCCCAACACACTCCTACGCTGAACGTTTCTGTATCAGCGCCTCCTGGCCTTCATCACCTATTTTTCCTACTCAGTCACCCTCTCCTGTATTAGTGCCGGGCTTGCTGTCCCTGCCCTGAGTAATTCTCCCATCTTGTCTTTGTTCTGTGGTTTATACAGTCTGCAACAGAACAAACTGCTTGGCCCCAACCTCTTCTTCCCCTCAAAGGAATACCAGGTAGCATACAATTGCAAAATATTCCCCATTATTATGTCTCATTCTTCTCCCAGATTACACACTCTTAAAAGATAAGTCATCCCTATATTATATTCCTGACACTGAGGGGCATACAGATGATGTAGCTGATGGGAATAATTCTGTGTTCCACAGATCTAGCTGAGTCTTCCTTATAGAAGTTCTTGAATAACTTAAATCATGATGTTAAAATATGTCAAAACTCTTGAGAAGCAAACTGATAAAAATGGAAACTGTTTGTTTCTAGGATCCTTTCGGCTTCTTTCTTGTGCTTTAATTATTATAGAAGAGCTCCTTGGAAGGAGAAGGGTATTCCTTCCAATTCACACGCTGCGTTGCTTTCTTCAGTTCGATCTTAAGTTCTCTGAACAGAAGAAACGTCAACATTTGGCTGAAGAATCATTCCAGGAAACAAGAAATGCAAGATTTTCTCTTCTTTTCCATTCCATGTGTAATAAACATTTATCAAGTCTGGCATTTATGATTCCTTCTTTAGTCCAATACGACAAAAGGAACAAAAAAGGAAATCTGTAACCCAGATCCAGGAAACAGGATGCTCACTGCCAGTCCACTGGGGGGCATCTTCCCCAGGGCTCCGCTAGTCACTAAGCACCTCATGTTGCATCTAGGAGTTGCCAGAGTGGGATGTGTATCAGTGCAGGAGCTGACAAGGCGGGCAGTTTGACAGTGTTTGTGGCCAAATAGCTGGAGAGTTTTATGAGAGTGTTTCCTGTTCAAATTCAAACTGAGCTCAACAAGCCCTTTTGAGGGTTTTTAAGCAAAGATCACAAGGCAGTTTGTAATGACCATGTACACTGTTCTAAAGAACTGAAAAAATATAAATGTAAAAAAATAGAGTGAAAGAAAACCATGACAGAGATAATAATTTATCTTTTATCAGCAAATGAGAGGTGGAAGAGCTAAAAGGTCAACATTAAGATCATTACATGCCCTTCCAAGACAGTGTCAGTCTCTGTTTTTCTGCTAGAGAGTACGAAGGAGCAGGGAGAGGGCAGCCCCGCCCCATGCTGGTCCCTTTACCTGAAAGCACTGATGGAGAAGGGGGCCCTTTTGATTGGGCGCTGCTTCCCAGTAACGAGATTCATCTGCTTCATTTCTAAACACAAAGACAAGCATACCAGATGAGCCCAGAAACTGCTCTGGAGGGCCCTGCACACCAGCAGCCTAACCACAGGCAGGTCGGGGAGGAGCTGCATCTATTTCTCATGTCATGAAGGTGTCACTCCAGGGGACCTTGCTTCATTGCTTGGTCTAAACTCCACAGAAGAGGCACATTTCACACACAGCTCAGCAGCCAGGGGTACTCTGTGTCACACTTAGGTTTAAAATGACACTGAAATAGAAGAATTCTAAATACAGGAAAGCTAAGGAAGGGCACTAGAGAGAGAAGGGAATTACACTGACTCTCCCATTGGCTATAAGTAGAGATACGCACTGTGATTTCTCAAACGGAAAATTGAAAGTGAGAAGAGCTATTTCCATTATAAAACTTGTGCATCTCACAGAATTTCAAAAATGTACACATTTCTTTCCTTCTCATCCAACTGCTTCCTTAACCCCCCTCCCCCCCAAACAAGGGAAAAAAGAAAGGAAGAAAGGAGTTGAAAAGGAAAAATAAAATCTGGCAAGAAACAACACATCCTTGCATAAAAGATTCTGGTAACAAAAGGCTAATTACCCGCAGATAGCACTTTCTCCTTCTGTCCATGCATTGGCCTTGACACTATTTGCCAAGCCCATTTCACCACTGCCATAGGTAAGGAATAAGTCTTAGCATGAGCCTGGCCAAGTCATTTTGTTTATTTAACATCACTTCATTTGGCAAACACTAGTGTGTTGTGAGTGTGGCCATTCCTTTGTTCTCTTAGACACCCACAAGCATTACCACACTGTTCAGGAGAAAAGCAGGATCATCTCAGGGGCAGGGCATAAAAGCTGCAGGTGCATCTTCATAACCATCTCATTTTGAATTTACTTTCAACCTCTTTCACAGAGACAGGCAGAGCTGGCCAGTGGCAGAAGGACTGGGGCTAAAAGTCCTGAAAATACTGTCTAGGTCTCAAACCTTAAAACAATGCCATTCTGTAGAAGGTTTGGGAGCTTGGGCGATTAGTGCATCATCATCATGCTTTCGTCTCATGTAGCCCCAGATGGCCCAAACTCATTATCCAGTGGAGACTGGCCTTGAACTTGTGATCCTCCTGCCTCCATCTCCTGAGTCTTGATTCTGCTGTGAACCACCATGCCTGGTTTATACAGTGGTGGAGTTTCATGCGAGGCAAGCACTCTACCAACTGAGCTGCCTTCCCAGCCCCAGTAAAGGTATTTTTGATAAATTGTATTTCCTAACAGGAAGCTTCCAGAAAATAGAGTTTACTAGTAAATATTCTTTTAGAAATGAGCAGCTTACATTGTGATATGTGATCAAAATACTTGTATTAATAGGGACGATATTAGAAAATGCTTAGGACTCCTGGAATAGTGTTTGAGAAGTATGTATTTGCCTTTGGTCTCTGATTCCTTATTCCTATTTTTCCCCTTTAAACTTCATTGTATATACATTTTTATATAATCTGCTTCAAGTTATTTCTGGAAAATGTGATAAAAATGCCTCTCTTTGGAATAATAATAATAATAAAAAAAAATTTTAGAAAGTAAAAAAAAAAAGAAGAAATGAGCAGCTTGCTGAATTATCTACCACATACTTTTAAAAGTGTCATCCTAGCCGGGCATGGTGGCATACGCCTTTATTCCCAGCACTCGGGAGGCAGAGGCAGGTGGATCTCTGTGAGTTCAAGGCCAGCCTGGTCTACATAGTGGGTTCCAGGACAGTTGGGGCTACAGGGAGACCCTGTATCAAAAAGACCAAAAAAAAAAAAGTGTTATCCTTTTTATGAAGCCTGCAGCCTGTGTGTATCACACTGTTTTTGAACTACTTCAAAAACAGTGCTTCTACGAGGCTAATAACTTCTACAAGTACCTTCTGTCTGGACTGTACAAGCATAATGTCAGCATCCCCTTACAGCCAGCCCATTTACCTCATGTTATTTTTAAAAAGCAAGAGTAGTTGAAAGTAAAACTTTTTTTTCCACCCATGCTTGTTTTTTTTTTAAATTTTCAAATTTTATTTTCAAGTTTTTTTTTTTTAGAAGCATTTCATTACAGCTTTAACATATTCAGTAACACATTCCAGAGCAAGGATACATCTCTTTCAAAGGTGGCTGTTAATTTTTAGGTTCACAGTTGAATTAATACAGTCATACAATATTGAACTCAGTATAAACCTTGTAAGACATAAAACTGAATGAGTTTGTACCCTTTAAAGAAGATTTCCATTTCATTTTAAGACACGCTGTTTCCTACATTTTTAATGCTAACACAAGTTTGCACGGGTGTCTTTAATCTCTATGTATCTAATTACTACTAGTCACAGTTGGTTATACTCAGATCCTTAGTACCTGAGTATGTATATAAAGTCATCAGATAGATTTCACTGGTAATGTTTATCACCTCTTATTATTTATCATGAAGTAA
>NW_008360324.1:5169110-5182506 GCF_000622305.1 Nannospalax galili | reverse complement strand
AAAAATTTATTTATTATTTTTATTTTATGTGTACGTGTGTATTGCCTGCAGGTAGGTAAGTGTACCTGTGTCGTGTAATGCCCGCAGAGGTCAGAAAAGGCTGTCGGATCCCCTGGGACTGGAGTTGTGGACAGTTGTTAGCTGCCATGTGGGTACTGGGATTTGAACCTGGGTCTTCGGCAAGAACAACCAGTGTTCTTAACCGCTGAGCCATCTCTCCAGCCCCCCAAAATGAATATTGGTAGAAAATAACTCTTTTTAAATTTTTTTTTAAAAATATCTATTCTTTGATTAACTTTTGATAATCAAAAATACAAGAAAAACAAGTTTGGTGGTGTGTTAAGTATTAGATACGTGTCAGCATTTCTGGGACTTGGCTCATCCAGGAAAGTGTCTCATGCTTCACGCTCTATCCAGGCACAGCATACCACCGCCATCAGTCAGAAAACACGACTCAGCAACTAGAAAACGCTAGCTAGAGGACTGGGGTGTGGAGCAGCCAAACGCAAGTTTAAAGCCTCCCCATTCGCATGTCCCTTGCCTCAAAGCCATAAGCAGTAGATCACAGCAGCCTCAAACTTATGTGTCCCAACAGGGTTATGGGCCACCTAAAACCATGCTCCACATCATGGATGAAATCCAAAGTAGGACAAACCCAAAGTGGAGCTGATCTGCTCGACTCATCTATGAAACAGCCATTGACATCAGAAGATATCACAAGGCAGTGTCCACCGAGGAAACAGCTACCTGGCAGAGGTAGCAACAGAAAGGTCATTTGGCTACACGGAAACAACATCCAGCGACCTACGACATTCTCACTGAACATCTGGTGGCTCTCTAAGATAAAAAGTGCCTTTTTAAACCAGCTTCCAGGCTGACGGGGAACTACAACATTCTCATGTAACATCTGTGGGATCTTCAACATAAAATAGTGCCTTTCCAAAACAATTTCCAAGCTGATTGGGAGCAGAGGAAAACAAGAGCTAAAAGCAGGGTTTATAGGTGACAACACAGGCCGGCGATGCCAGCTACTCAGGAGGCTGAGGCAGGAGCATTTCGAGTTCAAGACTATCCCAGCAACACAGTGAGCCCTCATTTCAAACACAAAACAAAGTGGGCATGGTGGCACATGCCTTTAATCCCACCACTCAGGAGGGAGAGGCAGGAGGATCTCTGTGAGATGGAGGCCTGCCTGGTATACATAATTCCAGGCCAGCTAGGCTACTAGAGAAAACCCTGTCTCAAAAAGAACTCCCCAACCCAACCCAATCAAACCAAACCAAACCAAAAACCACTAAAACAGGAGTTATGAGATATTATAGCTCCTTAGAAGTCAAGCTTTAGCTCCAGAACGTTAATATACAGAAACATAGAAACAAGGTTGTGTAAAAGGCAATCTTGCCCAAGATTCTAAACAATGCATTTTTATAGAGCTACTTTTATGGGATGATGTATAGACGTACGTCACTGTTTTAAAATCTGTCAGCTTGGGGCTAGAAGGACAGCTCAAAGATTGAAAGCACTTGCTGCTGTTGCAGAGGACCTGGGTTCAGTTCCCAAGCACCCACGTATCAGCTCATAATTGCCTGTAACTCCAGCTCCAGGGGCTCTAACACTCTCTTCTGGCATCTGCAGGCACAGCATACACGTGGTACACTTCCATACATGTGGGCAATATATTCATACAAATAATAAATAAATAAATAATAAATAATAAATAAATAAATAAATAAATAAATAAATAATCAGCTAGTCCCAACCTTCAGACCTGCAGACCGGACTACATCAGTGTTCTAGAAGCACACAATTAGTAGGGAAAACGTACCTGCGAAGTCTATCTTGTAGCTGAATTTGGAAGTAGTAAAAGAAATGGAGCCACAAGGGTTTGTTTTGAAGCTTTTTTCGATGTCTTCATTGCTAACTGAACACTGAATGTTGGTATCCGGCTTTAAGACAAACCAGAAAGTTGCATTTACCAGCTGTTCACATTAATGGGTTGCCCACAGAAGTGGGACTGAGGTCACAGTGACAGAGAACTACGGGGCAGGGAAGTCTGCTGCCTCAGGTTCTAGCCCCACCACCACCACCACAGGGAAGCTCACAGCTAAATCAGCATGCTGGAAACTGTCTCAAGATTTCCCAGGGGCGGGGATTGGGGAAGGGATAAACAGCTACTATTACAGTCCCCTCCACAACTGGTCTTCGGCCCTTTTCACAAATTAGCACAAGTTTCACAAAGTACTCCAATGACTGACTATACTAAATAGCTCAAATTAAATCTTTTATCAGTTTATTAATGCTAAAAGAAAAAAACAGACCACCAGTTCTTGAATGCGGGTTCAAATCTCAGCGTTCACTCTCTGTGATGAGACAAATTCACTTTTCTGAATTTCCCTTTCTTTGACTTTGGACAGAGTTGGTAACAGCTGCTTCGCAAGTGTTGCAAGGACAGAGAGAGACAACACCTAACATGACGTCAGCCTAGAGAAGGTACTTAATGTGGACCTCCTCTTCCCATCCTTTTTCTCCAAATCAAACTGGGAGTTGCTCAGATGTACTGATGTGCAGTAACTCACAGTAACACCCACTCTCCACACACTTTCTTCCACATAAATCACTGTGAATATGTGGGGCAAAAGGGGGGAACAGAACTCCAAGTACTTGTAACTCTTCTGACTGGTTTCTTTTCGTTCTGCATGAATAGCTTGCTACACAGCAGCTTGGCCCCTTCTGCTCAGTTCAGGGAGAAAGTACCTGAAACATGTGCCACTTCCCACACTCAGCCAGGTAGAACCAGCCCCACTGTGTGTCTGACGTGTCCATGTCATCCACTTCGCCATCCACCCTTTGGGAGAAGAATTCTTCTGTTTTGTGAAACATCTTCTGAAAAGTCAGCAAGAGGTGGAAGGAGAAAGAATCCCATTAATAAACAACGTGCTCCCTGTAGAACTCTACTTCATCACAAAGAACCATATTCCAATGTCTTTCCTACAGTGACACTTTTCAAAGAGCTTTCTATCTGTATATTGGCTCTGAAGATGAGCAGTTTAAAATGTGAACAGCACTGCTTAACAAATCAGACAGATAATCATCATCTTAGCCAGGATGTATCAATGCCCATGGAGCCCTTGAACTAAGCTGTGTCACCATCTGAGAGTGCTGCAGGTTTCCAGCAGAACCCTAAAAAATACTGTGTCATTCGCTCCTGTACTTGGTCAGAAGGATCCACTACATCACAACTACTTAGGACCAAATGCATCTGATTTTTTATTCTAAACAGTCATTTCATTCAATGGTATGGCAAGACATTTCTAATATATCATGTGAGGCATAAAAGAAAGTTATAAATGTAAGGAATTTTATAAAGTTTTAATTAAAATATATCTATATCTGCCCAAATGAATGCATGGCTATATGCACACAGCAAAGTCTGGATTGGCATAGTTTTCCTCTACATGGTAGGATGATGGGAATCATAGTAATGCTAAAATAGCTAGTCCTTACAGGGCTCTTGCTGTGTGTCAAGTGCTGGTCTAAGAACTTCAGGGGTAACTTATTTAGGTTAACAATAACCTATAGAAGACAGGTACTCCTAGCATAAATAAGGAAACAGGCAGGTCATACAGTGGGGAAGCTAGGAGCCAAGCTTGGGCAGGCTGCCCCCAGGCTATGTGCAGGTAACAATCATGGTACATCTCATGATCAATGGGTTTATAACATTGACTACACCACTTAATTCATGCGTACCTTATATTTGAAAATTTTTTGATGTTCTTGGGTGGATATTGTGATGAAGAAGTCACTAGAAAAGGGACAAAATGGCTGATCAAAAACACATTTTATTTGGAAGCTGGTTTTCTAGCCTCATTCTTTAAAGGTTTTTAAATCATTGATTTGCACCACTAATATATCAAACATTCTCCTTGCAAAAAACTCAGAGTACTCCTGACAAAGGCATGTCCAAACAGCCTTTCATGCTTGGTACTTTCTTCTCTTCTCTTTCCAGAAGTAAACAATGCTATCAGTCTAAAAGTTTTCTCTCAAATGTGTGTGGGGGGAAAACATTATATACACACATCTATATTGGTGATTTGCTAAAAGTCGGATTTCCTATACCTTTGATTTTTTAGAAAACAAAGAATGTACCACTGAATAAACTGGAAAGTACTTGGTTTCCATTTCATTATATAAAATGTCCATCCTGTTTCTGGAAGCTGTATAAGTTCCCATTATTTTTTTTAGGCCCTAGTTCCTCTTCACAGAGCAGCAAACTAAGGTTCCTGTCTCATTGGGTGGCTGTTAGAACAGCAAGCAATGTGATACAGTACCTGAGCTCAGGGAAGGGGTTCATTATTTTTATTTATGTTTAGAAACTCTCCCCAAGCAATACTTTCATGATTATGTCCTGGTTTTCACTCTTCGTATTTTAAAGTTCATTATTTGCTAAGAAATGAAAAACAGAACACCTTGGGACCAAGAGCTTCAGGTTTAGTTATGGGAGTAACTAACCACCTTCTGATTGGATTTAAGGCCTGATTCCCAAGATGGAGTCCATACCTGGGCACTGTTATCAGGGCCAATAAATAACCTGTGGCTAGAAAGGGCACAGGCCGTAGGGCAAGAACCTATTACTATATTCTGCTAAACAGACATAGTATTAAACTAAGTCTAATGGTTTATTGTTATACCCATGGATTAATGCATCTTTAAACTCTTACCAGAGAAGCTTCTTCTTGCAGCAGACAGCAATTAACACAGAGACCCCCCAACTGCTCAGCCCTAAATGAGACACCCAAATCACAACTTCTCCTCCCAAGACTCAAGCATCATTGCAGAAGATAGGGTGAAAAGATGGTAAGAGCCAGAGGTAGTAGATGAACAAGGAAACTGTGTTGTCTGGACACCACAGGACAGTTGCACATATGAACCCACAGTGCTTGTGACAGCATGCATACGGCCTGTGCAAGCCTAGGCCAGACAAAAGCCCAGGATGGAGGGGAGGTGGGCAGGAAGCCCCAGACCTACCTGAAGCTCTATTGGCAATTCACAGCTGCTGAGAGAGGGAGAGTCAGTTTTCTTTAGGTGTATGGCACCTGGTAGGTTGACCAGACTCCAAGGGAGGGAACTACACTCAAGAGCATTTGGGGAACACAAATTAGGCTTGATAGGCTTTACAAAGGAAAAATAATAGAGGATAAGAAGTCAGAGGGTTAATAAGGTGGGGGTGGAGGTGGGAGAGGGGGTCTGAATATGATCAAAATACACTGTATGAAATTCTCAAAGGATCAATAAAAATACTTGAAAAAGAGCTGCAGGTTTAGAACACACTATTTTACCTTATGTATGTTAACCAGATAATAAAGACAATAATTTAAATTCCAAAATCAGCTGCCCCTTAACTACTTCATACTCCTGCTTTTTCTTCTATCGCTGTTCACATCATTTGGTCATTTCACTGTGAGAGAGCAGGAAAGAAAGCCAGACCTGAGGAAGACAGGAAGGAAGGAAACGAGGGAGGGAAGGAGGAAGAGAGGGAGGAAGGGAGGGACAAAGGGACGGATCAATACATTAAAGCAAGTTTTACAGCTCTCCCTGGCATAAACAGCTATGATTGGCTTAGCCAATTCTTGGTCAATTCATACTATATTTTTCGTCCATAATCCAATGCACAGGAGAAATCACCACTTACCAACTAAGGTTAGGGAAAAGCCAAAGCAGAGGATGTCTAAAATTAGAGTGAGCAGTACAGAGAAGATGAAAGAAGCCAGAGGCCCACTGGGGTCCCTCTGCCTCGAGTCGGCCCACCCCTCGGCCTCTGGTCCCCTGCTCTGCTGCTGAGCCTCGGCTTCCCTCAGGGACTCACTTCATCACATTAAAAACCATACCATCTTCTACAGTAAGTTTTCTTTCAAAAGAAATGGTTATTTTGTATAATTAGGCTCAAAGTAAAACTTGGTTTAGATTAATAGAGACTGCTGTAACCATAGTAACAATGGCTCCAGTTAGAACACATTTACAGGTAATAAAAAGAACATGTACAAGTTATCCATCATGGAGAAGGCGTTTAATGAATGTTAGCAGTGCCATGTTCTGCCTGATTTCCCCATTTCTAATTGGGAGATAATGACATTTCCTGTGCATAAGGCTGTGGTGTGGAAACAGCAGCATCAAGTGGCAGAGCAGTCTTCACATGTGCCGATGTGGTGGGTATGCCAGGAGCCTGTCTCCAAGGTCAGCCGTACCAAGAAGAATCTTTATTGGCAGCAGCTAGGTATGGTCCATCTGGACCGTGGAAATGGAAAGCAATGTGGAAGATAAGATCAAATTCAAAGTCCCAGTTCAGATCTGGGAAAATAACACTGCTTAGATCTATTGTGGGATTTCTGGTAAGATTTTTACCACAAAATTGTTCTACTAGTATAATAATACTTCGAGGAAATCAAACTTGGACATAAAAATATTTTGCCTATATATAAAGAAGAATCAAACACTGGGTATGTGGTATGTGGCCCATCTGAATTCCCAGCAGTTGTGAGATTGAGGCAGGAAAAGGCAAGCTCAAGGCAAGCCTGGGCTACATTGGGAAGACCCTGTGTGGTGGTTTGAATGAAAATGTCCCCTATAGGCTTCAAGTATTTGGACATTTTGTCCTCAGTTGGTACTGTTTTGGGAACGTTAGGAGGTGTGGCCTTGCTGGAGGAAGCACGTCACTGGGGGTGGGTTTTGAGAGTCCTTAAGCCTTGCCACATCTCCAGTTGCTCTCTGCTTCCTGTGCCTGCTTGAAGATGGGAGTGCTCCTCTTCTGCTCCAGCCACCTCTTGCCACCACGCCTCCCCACCATGATGGACTCTGAGTCCTTGGGAACTGTAAGCTCAAACTCTCCCTTTTATAAGTTCCCTTGGTCAGTGTTTTATCACAGCAACAGGGAAGTAACTAATACACCTGACTCAAAGCACAGACAGACAGACAGACAGACAGACAGAGATAGAGATTGTGTGTGTGTGTGTGTGTGTGTGTGTGTATGCATGGGTCTGTGTGTATCCAAAATTCACTATCAAAAATTGAAAGGGAAAGCTGGACTAAAGCACACGCCTTTAGTCCCAAAACTCAGGAAGCAGAGGCAGATGGATCTCTGTGAGATCAAGGCCAGCCTGGTCTACACAGAGTTCCAGGACAACTGGGGCTACAGGGAGATCCTGTCTCAAGAAACACCAAGGGCCTGGGGGTGGAACTTCCAGACTGAGAGTTAAGGAACTCAGTGGACCCGCTTACCCAAAAATCTACTTTAAACTGGCAAAATTATTTTTACATGTCATTTAGCATTTCAGGAGCTTGTGCTCAGCATACACAGCAAATGGAGGAACACAAAGTCAAGAGAACTGACTACATCTCAGAGCTGATGGGGGTCCGTCCTAGACCAGCCCTTCTGTGTGCAGCCAAAGATGGGTCTCCTGAAGACCCAGATTTTGGAAAAGCAGGCTGCTGGTGCTGGTCTGCCCCTTCAGCCCACATAGACAGACAGACAACACAGAGGACAACCTCCCTTGCCCCACCTAGAGTCCCACTCAATTAGTGGAAGGTCTATTTCAAATCAGACAACCCCAAATGTCACCAGCCTAATTTGTTCCTAGAGTAGATACTTCATGCCAAGAGGCAAAAGCCAGGAAGATGAGGGACTGCTAACTCTCTTTCCTGAGGCCTATTCAAGGAGTGGAATGCCACTCTGGGGAAGATGGCTTATGCGCCAAGCTGCAGGTGCAGAGGCATGGAGATTCTGCCTAACAGCAAAAGGCCACAAGCTCTCCATCTCTGCCTGAGGAGTAGGCTCTATTTGGGAGAGCAAAGGGCCCCACTGCTACAGGCATTCTGGGAAACAGTGAAGGCATCATGAAACCAAGGATGGCTAGGCACTCTAACAGAAGCTGAAAAACAAAGCAGGCAGAAAGTTCATTCAGAGGGGGCTAAAGAGATGGCTCAGCAGTTAAGAGCACTAACTGTTCTTGCAGAGACCCGGGTTCGATTCCCAGCACCCACGGGGTGGCTAACAACCATTTATAACTCCAGTTTCAGGACATCCGGCCCCCTCTTTTGGCTTCTACAGGCACTGCATGCACATGGTGTACTTACATATATGTGGGCAAAACACGTCACATAAAATAATGAAAATAAATAAATTTAAGTTTTTTTTTTCCAACAGAGTTCATACAGAGAACCAGGAAAGAACCCTCTTGGGTCAACCTTGCTGGAGTCAGGAATGCTTAGGAAGGACAGAGCAAGACACGAGGCAGACCTGAAATGCCCCCTGAGCTACAGGTATACACCGATCTACACAGAGGAGACACAAGGTAGGCACAATGGCTTCAACACCACCCTTGATAAACACCACCTAAACATGCTACTCTGACCCAGGGGCAATTGCTATGAAGCAAGGATTAAATCCTTTTTAAGTTTTTATTACATTTTGTCTATTTATTGTAAGTGGAGGGTTGACATACACATGACAAGGTGTGTGTATGTAGAAGTCAGAGGACAACTTTCACGAGTTGGTTCTCTCTTTCTACTATGTAGGTCCAGGGATCAAACAGGTTGTCAGGCTTGGCAGCAAGTACCTTTAACCACTGAGCCATCTCACTGGCCCCAAGAATTAATTCTTTACAATGCTATCTTTAAAGTTACCATATAAAGTAATGGGTTTCATGGTAGTATTTCATACAAAGATTGCATGTAATAGTGCAATGACTCCAGCAGGGAGAAAATTATGTATAAGGCCATGATATGGTCCTCACAGGAGTGATCCAAAAGGAAACCTTCATAAACTAGCTCCTGGATAAATATTAATACAGTAACCCCCCCCCCCCGAAAATAATATAAACCCACACTCAACTACAACATCAGCCTCCCTGTCAGACATACAACCAACAATGAAGGGTAACAACCTAACCATCCAGGGGGCTCAGGTACAACCTGTAACCCCTGTCAGTCCAGAAGTGCAGCCTAAAGTTGTCAGGGTAATAGAGCAACACTGTGAAGGGGACAGGTTTCACATAATTCAGCCATAACCAGATATGCAAATAACCAAACCACCACCCAGAACAATAGGACTCAAACTATGGCAACCACTAGAAGAAGCCAAAAACTAATAAAATAAATATCCAATTTTCAGAATCAGCATGGTGGTATTTGACTATAATCCTAGCACTCAGAAGGCTCATGAGTTCAAGGCCAGCCTAGGTTACACAGAAAGACTCTTCTCAAAATAAGTTAGTTGAATTGAATACCCAGGTTTCAACAAAAAGTATGAGACATGCAACAACAAAAAAAGGAAATATGACCAATTCAGAGAGAAAAAAATACCCAACAGAAGTGGCCTGGAGAAGGTGGTGGACTTAGCAAAGCCTTCGAAGTTACTGCAAACCAACTTAAAGCATTAAGTGAAAGCATCCTTAAAGTCTAAGGGCAATGATGACAGCATCTCATCAATCAGAGACCATCGCTAGGCATGGTAGTGAATGCCCGAAATCCTATACTCAAGAGCCTGAGGCAGGAGGATCACAAGTTCAAAACCAACCTGGGCTACAAAAGGAGAGCTTGTCTATTAAGTAATTAAGATTAAAAAATAGAGATAGTGCAACAGTGGCCTCTGCTTTTGGCCCTCTGGAGTTACCTCCTCTCCCTCTGCCTAACATTCTAAATTCTAAAGAAAAGTCACAACTAAATGACTAAGATGCTAACACTAAATAATTCTTTTGATGTCTAGAACCTGGAACACCTGGTGGTCTTCAGGTAACATCCGAAAGTGTCATTCCTCTCCTTACTCTTCAGTTCTGTGCATGGACTAACATAAAACGTGCCAACTGCTGTGAGTTTTTACTTGCAGAAAAATGATTGTCTAAGGTATTACATGAACCAGCCTAGAAAGTCAAGGTTGGCTGTAATGCTCTAGTCAGAGGAGAGAGCAACAGCAGAGATGTGCCCTGGATGAGGATGTACCAATAAGCAGTCTGCCCACTGCCCCTTGTGCCTATCTCCCTTCATTCCCTATGAACACCTTCTCAGCTACCTGTTCCTTAAGATGATCCTTTGGGGGCAGTATGATCTCACCCCTTGTTCTAGGGTCCTGGCCCTTGAAAAAACCTGATTCTTTTCCCATCAGCTCTCATCTCTCAAGCACCGGCTTTAAAGCAGGAAGCAGATAGGCTTAGGTCCAGAAAAATAGACATTATTAAAACAAACCGCATTAAAATTCTGGGTTTGAAAAATATAATGGCCAAAATGGAAAATCTCTAGAGGGGCTAAAAATTAGACTGGAGCCATCAGGAATCAGCAAACAGACAGATCAACAGGCATTTTGCAATAGATATACAGTCACATGCTCCTTCCCCACAGGGGCACATTCTGAGAAATGCATTTGTAGGAGAACTATGGTATAAACATGTTGATTGTATTATGCAAATCTGATGGGACAGACCATCACTTGGCATGGTTCTGGATATGGTGTAGAGATGCCACATATAAGAAAAGGTTGCTGCTGCTGCAAATTATTGATTTGTAGTCAACTTAGAAGCAGTGCATACTAAAGTAATGAAAAAAGTATATAGTACTACATAGGTAATACAGTCACTTATCATGATCAAGTATTACATACTGTACATAACTGTCTGTGCCATTCTTTCATATGACAAGCCAAGTGCAGCAGGCTTGTTTACAAAAGCATCACCATAAATGCCGTAGTGGGCTGTACTGTGATGTTACAATGGCTACATCACTACTTGATGGGGATTTTTTCTCTAGATCCTTGTCTATATGATGGTACTACCACCAAACATGTGGTCCATTGTTAATCAAAACACCATTGTGTGGCACATGATTTTGTGTGTGTGTGCATGTGTATGTGCGTGTGTGTGTGTGTGTGTATTAGCAGTAACAATGTTTAAAAGGTAGGAAATGAATGCGGCCAGCCAAGGGTAAAATTTTTATATTTCACTGAAGCTAAGTCAGTATCTTAATAACATTAAGAGACGTTACAATGTGTATTTCAAGCCTTAGAGCAATCAGTAAGAAAGTATCAACCTAAAAAATTAATAAAAGGATATAAAATGTTACACTAGGAAATAGCCACTTGGTGTTTTAAAAAAAGATAATAAAAGAGAACTGGAAGAATAAAAATGACATAAAAATATAGGAAACAATAGATAAAATGCCCATTACAATAATAATATGCAAATAAATAACAGTGCTAAATGTGAGTCAATGAAATAATACAGTTTGAAGGCAGATTTCAAATTGGATTTTTCTTTTTAAAAGATCTAACTACAAAGTCAAAATTAAAAAAGATCCATTTATAATAAGCCCTAAAGAAGAGCTGGAGAGATGGCTTGATGGTTAAGAGGACTTGCTGCTCTTGTTGGGTTCAATTCCCAGCACCCACATGGTAGCTAACAACCATCTGTAACTCTGGCTCCAGGAGATCCAGCCCCTTCTTCTGGCCTAAGAACACTGCACACATATGGTGCATTTACTACATGCAGGTGAAACACTCATACATATAAAATATAAATAAATATTTAAAATAAGACCAAAGAATAAAAAAGGAACAAATTTAACAAAAGATATTCAAGATATATTCACGCAAAATTAACACTTTTGAAAAAGATTAAAGGAAAGACATCCCACATTCAGGGATCCAAAGACAGCATTACTAAGATGACAACACATCTCAAACTGATCTAAAGATTAGATGCAGTTTCTCCAGAGTCCCTGCTGGTCTTTGACACTTAGAAACCACTCATGCTACAAAGCATGGAATCTATTGGGTCCATAAGGCAACTAAAATCAGGAAAAAAAGAAGCCTGGCATCTCTGTCTTCATTTTGTCTCCTTTATTTTGTTAGACTCTTGCTTAACGCTATGTAGGTATGTTAATCGCACAAGGTTGTCCATCTAAAGATCAGTGACACCTAATCTATCTCATTTCCCTTCAAAGCCTAAGGCACAAAAATAAGTGCTGTGGTCCTAAGCCTGCAGTCACCTTGGATTCCAGGCATAGCAGAGCCTCACAGGATAGGCTGTGCCCCAAATGAGGGCAATTATCTACAGCGAGGCTGCACCTGAGCAGGAATCACCATGGTATGAGAACCAGACCACTAACTGCCAGTGACACAAGTTTTGGAACACCTTCAACTGATACATGATTAACCAGACCACTCTGACCGAGAGGACTTTACTATGCATGCCTCTTGCTCCCTAACCTAAATCTTCCTCTATTTAAACCTAAAGCTCATATCAGAACCCAGAAGATGGACTTGGGGGTCACCTTTATCTGTTCCTGCTTCCAGTGTGGCCTGCATTTCACTATCACTCATCTCTTTACTCTTGCATATGGGAAGAAGTGGTCCAGCCTAGTCTGCTGAGACTCCTGGAACTGGTCCTTCTGCCATAAAACTCTAGTGGTAGTCTTTTTTTGACAAGCTGACTCTAAAATTCATCTAAAAAAGAAAACATCCCAACTGTCAAATAATATATTTAAAATTTTTAGATTATATTTATTCACTTCTGTGTGTGTGTGTGTGTATGCATACAAGTGTGACACAGCACTAGAGTGGCAACCAGAGGACAATTTGTGGGAGTCAAGCCCCACCTAACATTATATGAGTCTCAGGGATCAAATTCAGGTCATCAGTCTTGGTGGCAGGTGCCTTTACCTGCTGAGCCATCTGCTGGTCTTGTCAAATAATCTTGAAAAAATACAGGTGGAGGATTCATACTTATTTCATAGCCTATTACAGCTACAACACGCAAGACAGTATGGTTCTGGCATAAAGAAAAAAATATATAAGTCCACTAAACAGAACTGAGGGTCTAAAAATAAATTCCTTTTTATGGTCAAGTGATTCTTGATAAAGTTGCCAAGACAAATCAATGTGGGAATAGTTTTGGTTCAACCTTCAGATATCCACATGCAGAAGAATTAATTGAATCCGTAGCTCACACACAGAAATTCACCCCAAATGAACCATAGCTCTATCTAGAACAAACTACAGGAACAAATCTCTGTGGTACTGGGTAAGTAGTAGATTAGCACAAGCAACAGAAGAAAAAGATTAGGTAAAAATCAAAATTACAAATTTTATGCTACAAAGAATATTTCTAACAAAGCAAAAACACAACCCAAATAAACAGGATATTTACAAATACAGAATATAGGAAGAATATATTAATATAAGGAATATATGAAGTTTTTAACTTAATAGGCAAATTAACTGAAAAATGGACAAATAATGGGAATGGACATCTCTCCAAAATTATACATAAATGGCCAAGAAACACACAAGAAGCTTAACTTCTTTAGTCATCTCAGAAACTCACGTCAAAACCACAGTAAGATATTCCTTCATAAT
>NW_008360324.1:5161079-5168985 GCF_000622305.1 Nannospalax galili | reverse complement strand
AAATAAATAAATGAAAGAGAGAGAGAAAGAGAGAAAGGAAGGAAGGAAGGAAGGAAGGAAGGAAGGAAGGAAGGAAGGAAGGAAGGAAAGGTGCTAGGAACCAAACCCGGGTCCTCTGTAAGAGATGCCAGTGCTCCTAACTGCTGAGCCTCTCTCCAGCCCCTTGAAGTGACTTTCTTACCTTGATGCCAATACTACTCTGCTCTGGTTATTGTGGTTCATCCTGGATTCTTGACATCAGGTAGTGTTCACTCTCCAAACACTGTCTTCCTTTTTTAAATTGTGTTGGGCTATTCTGGGTCCTCCTAATTTCCCCTGGGGTTCCACTGACTCTGTCAGTCTAGCTCAGACAGACACTCAGCAACACTGAGTGTCCCAACCATGAATGAGCTTTATCTCTGGACCTACCTGACTAGGTTCTTTAACTACTTTCAGGAATGCTTTATGTTCACTATGTAAATCCCATGCCCTATGCAGGTTCACACCCACGTTTTTCATGATCTATAATATTATAAATGAAATCACATTTTAAAAGCCAGTTTCTGATTTTTAGGCTGCCAGCCAGTATGTATAGATAACTGAGTTTTGTATACTGACCCTTTATCCAGTAACCTCACAAACTTCACTTATTTATTCTAAGAACTTTTAGGAGACACCATGATTTTCTAGATACTCATCATGTCTTTTGTCATAGCTTTAGTGGTCAACCTGATACACCCAGGAAGAGGGATCTCAACTGAATAATTTCCTGTGCCCATACCTGTGGGGCATTTTCTAATTTCCTAATTGATGTAGGATGTTCCAGCACACGATGGGCAGTGCCATCCCTGGGGGTCAGGGCTGTATTCTGAAAGGCAGCTGAGCAAGCAGGGGAAGCAAGCCAGTAAGCAGTGTTCTTCCATGCTCTCTGCCCCAGTTCCTGCCTTGGTTTCCTTCAGTGATGGACTGTAGCCTGTAAGATGAAATACACCCTTTCTTCCCGAGTTGTTTTTGGTCATGGTGTTTATTATAGCAACAGAAAGCAAACTAGAACATCACTTGAATAAAGGCAGTTTGACTTCTAAAATCTAAATGTCTGTTATTTCTTGTTCTTGTCTTAAAACTTCTAATGCAGTACTGAATAAGGAATGGGCGTCGCTGCCCCTCTTCTGATCTTAGGGAGAAGTGTTTAGTATCAGGAGCCAGGCTTGCAGTGCATTCTGGTAATTCCAGCAGTCAGGAGACTGGAGGTAGGATGATCAGTTTGGGGCCACCTGGGCTACATAGCCAGATCCTGTCACAAAAAAATAAAGTTAATATTAGATGCAGGTGCTTTTTTAGATGACTCCCAAGTCTCTAAGAGATCCCTGCCCCTGGGTCAATGATTTTCTAGGACTCAAAAGTTGTTCAACCCATGATTGTAGCTTATTACAGTACAAGGATGCAAAATACAATCAGCAAAGGAAACAAGAAAGCACAGGAGACAGTCAAGAGGAAACTACAAGCTTCACAGTGTTCCCACCCCGTGCAGTCACACAGCAGACAGCCGATTCCCCAGGAAACATGCATGTAGCCTATTTGAAGTGCTATCAGCCAAGGGAGCCAGGTGCCAGAATTTTTTTTTTTAATGTATATGTTTACTGATTTGAGAATGTCATACAACGAAATTTTGGTCCTATTCAGACTCCCTCTCCCTCTCCACCCCCACATTACTAATCCTCACCCCAACTTCATGTATCTATTATTATTTGTCTTTTTTTTAAGGTCTATTGAGTCTAATCTGTTTCCTAAATGCTTTTGGGTATGGGTCTACATCTTGGATTTTGGTCAACCTATCAGGCATCACACCAGTAAGGAAAACTGACTCTTCCTCTCAGCAGCTATCGATTACCAACAGACCCTCAGCTAGGGTTGGGCCTTCCTGCCTATTACCCCATCCATGCTGGGCCCGTCTGGCTTGGGTTTGCACAGGTCTTGTGCATGCTGTCATGAGTGCTGTGGGTTCATATGTGAACTACTGTGTTGAAGGGACAACAGTTTCCTTGTATTCATCCACCACCTCTGGTTCTTACATCTTTCCACTCCCCATTCTTTAATGATCCCTGAGCCTTGGGAGGAGAGGGTGCAATACAGGTGTCCCATTTTGGGTCGAACACACCGCAGTCTCTTAGTCTCTGCACACTGACCAGTTAGAGGGTCTCTGTGTTAATCGTGTAGCCAAGAATTTTACTGGGAATTACATATATCACCATATGGCATCTGTGGGGCTGACCTGACTGAACCTGACTCCAGGTTCCCGGAGGGAAAGCAGATATTCACCATAAATCTCACTACTAACACTATCTGGACAGATTAGAACAACGGGCTCAAGGCCTCAGACGTGCAAATGCTATTAGACATTTTAAAAGTTTACTTCACTGACCCTGGGCACAAGACAATGATGAAGACAACTTCTCTTGAAAATTTGTGGAGCTGGGGCGACCCCAGACTTTGGAGTTAACTGCCTCATTAGGATGATCAAAGCAACTTGGGGAGAAAAGGACTTCTTTTTTTAATTTTTATTTATTATTTTTATGTGCATGCGTGTATTGCCTGCGTGTAGGTAAGTGCACCCATGTCGTGCAGTGCCCACAGAGGACAGACGAGGCTGTTGGATCCCCTGGAACTGGAGTTATGGACAATTGTTAGCCGCCATGTGGGTGCGGGGATTTGAACCTGGGTCTTTTGCAAGAACAATCTGTGTTCTTAGCTGCTGAGCCATCTCTCCAGCCCAGAAAAGGCTTATTTCATCTTACAATCCCCAGGTCACAATCCAACACTGAGGGAAGCTGAGGCAGGAACTCATGGCAGGAACCTGGAGGCAGGAACTGTCCTCTTTCTGAGATAGTCATTCCATCTATGTCTTTGAGATCACTGGCCACTGCAGCACTTACAGCATACTTCCTCAATATACTGACCAATGCTGAACTTCCTTCACATTTTCCTACAATTCCGGTGTTACAGGCTAAGGCCCAGCACTGAGGGCAGTCAGAGCAGGATCTTGAAGCAGAAACCATGGAAGAGGGCTGCCTGCTGCTTCACTTCCTCTGGTCCAAGCCCACCTACCCAGGGATGGCACTGCCCGCAGTGGGCTGAGCTGGTCTACATCAACCAGAAATCATGAGAATGCCCCACAGACATGTCCAGAGGCAATCTGATGGAGGACGTTCCTTCACTGAGGTTCTGTCTTCCCAGGTGTTTTTAGTTCATGCAAGTTGACAAAGAAGAAAAAAAAAAACAAAACAAAACAGAAATAAAGAACCAGCACAACTGACCCCTTGCCAACCTGACATACAAACACATCATTATTAAACCATAACCTTTCCTTCCTTGTTTATTCCCAAGCTCTTACGTTAATATAAAATACAGTACAACCTTAAAATTCCACTGTCTTTAAAAATTCCAACAATTTAAAAGTCCAAGTTCTCCTTAAAAATCCAAAGCCTCTTAACTGTGAACTCCCATAGAATCAAAACAGGTTATATACTTTCATATTTCAGAAGCAAAGAACCAGGCATATGTATGCAAAACCAAAGTTCAGCAATGTCACTCAATGTCCAGTATCTGGGATGTGCTCAGGATCTTCTGGGCTCCAAGTCTTGCTGCTATCCTTGGTGGTCATCCCAAGGTTCTGGCATCTCCAATATGCTGGGGCCTCCACCTCAACTGAGACTGCACCTTTACCAATGGCCTCTCCTGGCATCTCACAAGGCCAGGCCTCAACTGTTTCCCATAACCCCTGTATGCCTTCAAAACCAGTGCCAGACTCTTACAGGTTGCCAAGCTTGGCTTCCAGCTTGAGATGCTGCCTTGGCCCCCTCTGGCCCACAGCTTTTGTGTGCTGACCCTGAGGAAATACTTGTCAGAAAATTTCGCCTCAGTGATGCTGTACTGGTCTTTTATTGATCACAGAAGATTCTTCAGCCCCAGAATACCAGCATTTATTGTTTGCATAAAGAAAAGGTTTCACTTCAGTGGTGTTAGTCTCTTATTAATCATGGCTGGTTCTTCAGCCCCATTTGATGAGAAACAACATATTCTTAATTCAAAACAACACAGAAACAGCCCTGACAGAGTCTTTGCTTCCTTCTGAACATCACAAGCCAGGCCTCCACCATCTACTTGGCTTTCAGCATTATCTTCCAAATTCTCATAACAGCTCATTGGTCTCTGAGCACTCAATGGCTTTTCCAGCCCAAAGATCACACAATCCTCCCACAAAACAACATGGTCAGATCTTTCAGCAATATCCTACTTTCTGGCACTAATTTCTGTTCTAATTTGCTTCTCTGCTGCTATGATAAAAGACTCTGACCAAAAGCAGCTGAGGGAGGAAACGGTATATTTGGTTTATACTTCCACACCATAGCCCACCACTGAGGGAAGAGAAGGCAGGAACCTGGAGGCAGTAACTGAGACAGAAACCAGGGAGGAACGCTGCTCACTGGCTTGCTGCCTCCGGCTTGCTCAGCTACCTTCCATCTACAGCCCAGACCCACCTGCCCAGGGATGGCACCACCCACAGTGGGCTGGGCCATCCTACATCAACCAGCAATCAAGAAAATGCCCTACAGACAGGTCCACAGGCCAATCTGATGGAGGAAATTTCTCCAATTGCGGTTCCCTCTTACCGGGTGTTTCTAGTTTGTGTCAAGCTGACAAAAACTAACCAGCACATACTTCCAGGTCACAGTCTGTCATTAAAGGGAAGGCAAGGAAGGAACTTGACAGGAACTGGAGCAGAAACTATGGGGGAATGGCTCCTTCTCAGCTGTAGTCTCAGCTGGCCTGGAACTTGCTATGTAGACCAGGCTGGCCTCAATCTCACAGAGATATGCCTGCCACCTGCTCCTGAGTGCTGGGACTAAAGGTGGGTACCACCACACCCACACAGCTGGCTTTTTTATACAGCCTACACCCATCTTCCTATGGGTGGTGCTGCCCACAATGGGATGGGCCCTCCCATATTAATCATCAAGACAATGTCTTAAGACATGACCACAGGCCAAGTTGAGGTTCCCTCTTCCCTGGTGACTCTAGGCTGCGTTAATAATAAAAATGAACCAGCATAGGAGGGCTGTTTAGAAAACTCTTCATATGGTGCCTGCAAATCAAATCCAGGGCCTCCTCCATGTGAAGCAAGTGTTCTACCATTGAACTATGCTCTTCACCTCACAAATTTAAATTCTTTAACAGATATTAGGCTATTCATGTGATCTATTTCTTCTTGAGTGGGCTCTGTGTCTCTCTAGGAACCTGTCCATTTCATCTAAGTTGTTAAATTGACTGACATGAACTTGTTTATTATGTATTCTATCCTTTTAATGTCTTTTGACCATGAAGGATGTTACCTCTGTCAGTTTCAATACTGGTAATTTGTGTCATCTTTCTTTATCTCCTGATTTGTCTGGCTAAGGTTTATGATATTGTTAATGTTTTCAAAGACCCAGCTTTTGACTTCTTGATTTCAATGCTGTATTTTGGTTTCAGTGACTTCTGCTCTAGTCTTTCCCAGGCTCCTCGCTCTTGCTTGAGTTAACTTGCTCTGCTTCTTGTTTCTTAAAAAGGAAGTTACTGTCATTTGTGTCCTGACATTCCATTTTTTCTAATACATGTATTGATTTAGCTACAAAATTTCAAGTATTGTTTCACAGCACTGCACGAATTCAATGTTGTGTTTTCCTACTGTCTCCCTTTAGTCTATGGGTTAGTGTGTTACTATTTACCAAATATACTTGGGAATTGTATAAAGAGCTTTCTGTTACAGACATCTAACATAAATCAATTTTCCAGCAGTTAAGAATGCAGACTGCTTTACAGAGGACCTTGTAGCAGGAGGCCTCCAAAGATGGTGCGGACCCAGAGCCCTGGGATTCCGCGAGAATTCACTTCACTTTTTGGTCCACAAATAGCCCGCAGAAAGGAGCCCACACTTCCGTACCCTGCTCGCTTGCCCAGTGACTGCTGACAGACTGCATGACGCAGACCAATCAGAAAACAATATGCTGACTAAAGGGACTTGGGGAAGGAGAAAAGGGAAATATAAGGCCTGCCCCCTCCTGCATTAAGCGAGCCTGCAGCACCTCTCCTAGTGCTTGCTTCTACCCGACTCTGGGCTCTGTGTGTTGTGACTCCATGCCTCTTGCCCCCCTAATCGGCAGGGGACCCGATACAGGTTACGGTCTTCACAGCTGGCCTGAGGAGAACCTGCAACACCTGGCGCCTGAACAGGGACTCCTGCCCACGGTGTTGGCGACACCCAGAACCGAGGTTCGGTAAGTAGGCCCCTGGATTTGTCCGTTTCTTCGGCTGCTCGACGGTAAGCGAGTAGGCCCCTCCTCTGTCCCTTCTACCCTGTCTGTCGTCTTTATTGTTGGACTAGTTTGTTAGATCAGGGAGGCACACTCCGCCACGTGGTCCCAAAGCCCCCGCTGGCACCTCCCCCTTCTCGGTTCGTCCCAGTGAGTTCACATAAGGACTGATCCACCCCAAACTCAGAGACCAGGCTTCAGGTCACCCTGTTGCCTGTCCTGGAGACACTGTGTGAGCATATGGCTGGAGGTGTCACGGCCTCCAGAAGTCCCTCACTGAGCACAAGACATTTGGATCTGATGCACCTTTACATGTCGGGGCAGTTTACATCCTAGTGGCTCACAGTGCTTCTTTGCTTCCTTTGTGCCCTCTTGGCAGTCACCCTCATCTTCTACTTCTGTGGTGAATTCCCCTTCGTGAGACCCTCCCACAATGGGCAATTTACCACCACAATGCAGGGAACCGCAAATGGCAGCACTCAAGGTGCTCCTTAAAACCAGAGGGATGAAAGTGAAACCAAAAGATATCCAACACTTTTGGGATGAAGCCACTAATTTGGCTCCGTGGGTCTCCCCTAAATCATGTGGGACCCTGACACATGGATGCGGGTCCTCTTCCTGGCCCAAAAAAGGGAGGTTGTGTCAGAGATCACTCTCCCCGCATCGTTCGTACTGATCCTCCTAGCCATCACTGCTAGCCTTAAATCCTCCTCTCCTGAGGAAGTCATCTCGGCCTACAACAAACACTGCTGGGAGCAATCTAGTGTAGATCTGGCTATTACCTCGACCCCAGACCTCCTGGACCCCCCAGACCCAAAGGTGGACGCCGCCTCTGTGCCCACTTCCAATAAGGAAGGAGCTCCTTTGCTTAAATCTCAGGATACTCTCCTAGAGCTACCATGCCAGAAATTTCCCAGCCCCATTACCCGTGGAAAGAGTTACTCTCTCTCCCTCCAAGTAACCATCCCGCCTCTTCCCCTGCTAATGTGACCCTCCCTTCTAGACCACCCTCCTTAAAGCCTCACCCGCCTTTGTCCACATTTCCGGTTAATGTTGGCCCCGATGCGGCGCAGCGTCCATGGCTCCCCACCCCACTTGCTGACCTTGTTCTTATCCACAAGGCAGCTGAGCAATCAGGCCCTGACTCCCCATATTTTGAACAGGTTCTTCTCCAGTAGTCCTTAGAGTTACAAACCCACTATGACTGGTATAGCTTACTAAAGGCAGTCTTAGAACCCTCAGTCTTTCTAAACTGGTGCGCAGCCTATGACGATCAGGCTGAAAGCCAGGTATGGCCTCAACATTACATTGGACATGCTCACAGGACGTGGACAATATACTGACCCCCATCTCCCAGCCTACTATTGGCCTCCATGCCTATTTTCAACAAGTTTCTGACTTGGCCTTTAAGGCACTTAAATGTTGCCCCCCCCCCGTGACCCACAAGTCTTTTTCCCTAATTTGATTCAATAGTCAGGGGAGTCCTTCACAGACTTCCTTACCTGTGTCACCGAGGCAGTAGAGTGAAGGGTGGAGTCTGGACCCACGGAGTCTGGACCCACCCGAGAGGTGCTTAT
>NW_008360324.1:5159466-5160324 GCF_000622305.1 Nannospalax galili | reverse complement strand
CCCCCTGGTGTGGATCCACCTGGCTACCTCGGACCTAACTAGGCTTAGCTCTAAGTATGATATTGCCTTCAAGTTAGCAATTAAGGCCCGACAAATAGCCAGGTGTATATTCGGAAAGGAACCTGACAAAATTATACTGCCCTTTCCTCTTAAGCATTCCCAACCTTATGGGCAGACTCTCTGGCTTTCCAACTAATGATGTCCAGGTTCACGGGGGAGTTGGATAACCACACACCCCCAGATAAGCGACTGGCCAGCCTGGCCTGTTTGGAAATCACCACTCAGCCACACACTTCCCCCTGCAACGCCCCCCTTTAGCCATGCTAGCCTTCTCAGATGCCAATAAGTCCCATTATGGCGCTGTCATTCAGCGCATGGGAAAGGATGACACCTGCTACGTACAAGCCAATCCTGGCTCTATCCAGTTGGGGGAGCTCCTGGCCTTGTTAAAAATCTTCCAAGTCTGCCAGACTGAGCCGCTCAATATATTCTCTGACAGCCAGTATGCGGTTCAGGCCCTCAGATGTCTTCCCTTTGCTCGGGTAAAAGGCCACAAGGATCCCATCACTAGAACAATAAGAGCTCTCCAGATTATCTTAGATAACAGACAATGGCCCTGGCACATCTCCCACATAAGATCACACACCAAGCTCCCCGGGATCTTGGCAAAGGGAAATGACAAAGTAGATAAACTTATTATGTCTGTAGAGATTCCTCTGCTAGAACAAGCCAGAGCCTTACACCAACAATTTCACCTTTCTCCCCGTAGTCTGCACCGCCTTCTACCCGACCTACCCATCTCTCAATGCAAACATCTGAGCAAGTCTTGCATTACATGTGCACCCCTTGCTCCCTTAA
>NW_008360324.1:5146657-5158643 GCF_000622305.1 Nannospalax galili | reverse complement strand
TTCATTCCCCAGCCTACCCCACCCTCTATTCAACTAATTCTATGCTTGGCCTTCCTACCATGGACCCAGTTACTTCCTGGGAATCACTCAATGTCTCCTGGCCCCTAACTCTCTATGCTTCACTACCAACAACGCATCCTCATGCATTGGGCTGTTCAACCTGACCATCCAAGATTATACTGGCAGTGCCTCCTTGGGTTACATGCTTAAACTCCAGGGCCTTTCCCCTACCTTCAACAACACTGATGTAACCTTGGTCCTCGCTGCACTGGGGACAATAATAACAGGGGAGGCGGAGGGGACCGCCACCCCTCCACCCCTCCACCCCTCTTTTGCCCTGCCATTCTACGCCCACCACTCCCCAACTGCCCACGCACATGCTCCCTTGCACCCCTTTTCCTCGTGCTCCCTATACCGTGGCACAGATGCCACCCTAAGCCCAACCATGCCATCCCTCCCTTTGGCCATTCAGCCACTCCTCCTCTAATCACCCCCTACGATCTTGGAGACAACTGGCCCCAACTATCCCTGTGGCATTAACATCTCCGATACCAACCGCAAATCAATACTCAGTAACTGGGACCTCTGTGGACCGCACGCCTGCATGGACGTGGGGCCATTACTGGCACAGCAGGGCCTTCACCTTTCCAACAGCACTTACACTAACACCAATCCCTCTACTTGTGCCCAAAACAAAATCATTACATCCATTGATCACACTACATCCTGGCCCCGTTGCTCCCCCTGTGACCCACAAGTCTTTTTCCGTAATTTGATTCAACAGTCAGGGGAGTCCTTCACGGACTTTCTTACCTGTGTCACTGAGGTAGTAGAGCGGAGGGTGGAGTCTGGACCCACCCAAGAGGTGCTTATCAAACAGTTAACTTGGGAGGGACTAAACATCCCTACTCGTGCCTGTCCGCAATGATAACATTCACAAACGGGTGGGTACTCGCTACTAGAGACTCAGACCTAGGGCGGGCCCTATTGAGGCTTCAACCGACCGCCTCCTTGGAGACTCTTTTGTCTCAAGGAAAACCCCGCACACTTTGGCACATGGGAAGGCTGCTGGAACTGTGGGGGGCTTGGCCACTTCCGTAGCCACTGCCCAAGAGGTACAGCTTGCCCCAAGACTCGCTGCCCAAAGCGCAAAAAAGGGTTCCATTGGGCTAAAGACTGTAGGTCACAGCCTCAATTGGACTCAGCTCCTTTAAACTCCACACGGGGCGCCCCTCAGCCCTGCCCACAAGAGGGAAAATGAGACAATATTATGGACTCTCCCAGTCCTCAACCACTCCCTACAAATGACCCTGTTGTACTCTTGCCCTTCTCGCTTCATTCCCCAGCCTACCCCACCCTCTATTCAACTAATTCTATGCTTGGCCTCCCCACCATGGACCCAGTTACTTTCTGGGAATCACTCAATGGCTCCTGGCCCCTAAATAACTCTCTGTGATTCACTATCAACAACGCATCCTCATGCCTTGGGCTGTTACTTCATTTTCCCACAGTCAGAAAAAATTCAGTCTCTCAGTGTATCAGGCTCTCAGAGCAATACACAAAGATGATTTCAACCTGCCCTATGCAGCCCGACAGACTTGGCTCACACAAATGTACAAGGCCTCCTACAGAAAATTCCCCACCTCAACTGATCCCCCAGGATGATACCCCTTGGCGTGCTGGTAGCCAATGACGGGTAAGATCCTGTTGGGCTGAATCAACCTAAGCCAGGACATATGCCCATGCTCCAATGACAGGTAAGGTTCATGCCCGAATAGGACAACCTAAGCCAGGCACAGTCCATGATCCTGGAGTCATCCTGAGGCGGAGCTGCCTACAGGCTCTCACTGTACAGTCATTTTTAAAGAAAAAGGGTGGAAGTGTAGCAGGAGGCCTCCAAAGATGGTGCGGACTCAGAGCCCTGGGATTCGGTGAGAATTCACTTCACTTCTTGGTCCACAAATAGCCCGCCAAAAGGAGCCCACGCCTCCGTACCCTGCTCGTGACCCAGTGACTGCTGACAGACTGCGTGGCGTGGACCAATCAGAAAACGATACGTTGACTAAAGGGACTTGGGGGTGGAGAAAAGGGAAATATAAGGCCTGCCCCCTCCTGCATTAAATGTGCCTGCAGCACCTCTCCTAGTGCTTGCTTCTACCCGACTCCTGGGGTCTTTGTGTTGACTCCGCACCTCTTGCCCCCCTAATCAGCAGGGGACCCGATCCAGGTTAGGGTCTTTACAGCTGGCCTGAGGAGAACCCGCAACAGGACCTGAATTTGGTTCCCAGCACCCACATCAAGCAGCTCACAAGTTACACTGCCTATATCTCCAGCTCCAGGGGATCCAATACCTCTGGCCTCCACTGGCAGCTGCATTCAAGTGCACATACCCATACACAAACACACACATGCATATAATTAAAAATAAAATAAAAATAAATCTTAAAAAAGAATATGCTTGTTCCATTCTTAATAAAAAAAATAAAGTATTCTACAGATATCAATTAGGTCAAGTTGATTGAAACTATTATTCAATTCTTCTATGGTATTTCTCATTTTAAAATTTTGTTACTGCATTAATTTTATGGGGGAGGCACATGCCACAGTGCACATGTAGAGAACAACTTGAGGGAGTTGACTCTCTCCTTCCATCATGTGGGTCCAGAGATCGGGACTGAATTGAGGTTTTCAGGTTTACAAGTACCTTTACCTGCAGAGCCATCTTGCTGGCTCAGTATTTCTCATTTTCTATCTATTTATGACATCAACTAGCAAAAGGAACCACCAGTGCAGTTCCCTACTTATGACATCAACTAGCAAAAAGGAACCAGTGCAATTCCCTACTATAATTGGGCTTTTTAAATATCTTTGTTATTTTATTAGTGTTGCTTCATGTACTTTGCAACTCTGTTATTAGGTACAAGAAGTTTAGGATTGATCCTGACTGATAAAAGATCTTCATCTCTGATGATACAGATGTCTTGGAAACTGACTTGAATATGAACATGACACTCAAGCTTCTCTTGAACAGTGTTAGGATTGTAATTCTCTATTTAGTTTTATCCTATTTGTGTCTTTATATTCAAAATGTGTTTTCTTTTGCTTTTTTACAGTACTGGTGATGGAACCCAGGACCTTGTATGTGTCAGGAAACCACTGTACCATGGAGTTAATTGTCCCAGCCATTCAAAATTTGAGTATTATTCTATAATCCAATCTGCCTTTTAATTGGGTGTTTGGTGTATGAGACACAGATATGGTTAACTTTATCATCTTGCTTTCTGTGAGCCACCTAGCCTTCGTTACTTCTGTCACCCGTTCCTATTTTCTTCAGACTAAATACTTTTAGGATATGGTTTTATCTCCTTTGATGCTTCATGACAATAATTTTTAAATTTTATTTAGTTTTATTTTATATGTATGACTGTTTTGCCTACATGTATGACAGTGTACTACATGCATGCAATGCCCTCAGAGGCCAGAAAATTGCATCAGCTCCCCAGGAACTGGAGTTATGAATGACTATATGGGTGCTGGGAACCGAAGCCTGGTCTGCTGCTCTCTCCAGTCCCGTGACAAGAATTCTTGTTTGTCTGCACAGATTATATTTATTTCTTCATTTTCTATGCACTCTACCACCTACTCCAGTTTGGTTTTTCTAGATTCTGTCCCAACCTTTTTCACATCTATCCCAAAGTCATCTAAAACTGTGTTGGCTGGTTCATATCATCCAGCGTTAGCTAAGTGTGGTGGAGTAAAACCATGTAAACTTTCACACAAAGGCCAAAATGCATTTGCTTTGTTTACAAGGACAGAGAGGAAACCAAGGTGAAAGAGACAGTGGTCTTCAGCTTAAACAGGTCCACGTCTCCATATTGCTGAGAAGCTTCTGCATTCAAATGTAATGCCTGAGGAAAAACAAGCTATTGACAAAACTTTAGTACATGATTCTATTGGACCATCATCAACTATCAAGGGTATCAAGGGTACCTGGCATGGAAGATTAGTTTCTATCAAATGAGGGTTTCAGCCTATGCTTCTGTTTTACATCTGGACAAACAACTTGTAGAGAAAACATCAATCAGTCCTTGACACAGAGAATCTGAGGAGGGAAAGTACTCAGTGACTGTTCTGTTTTTCAGTGAAAACTCAGAGGACAAGGAAGACACTTCCGTTTCTACAAGGGCCCTTTGCAAGCTACAACATGGGCTGAAAAGGGGAGACACATTTAGAGCTGACAGAGCACGAGCTGGACAAACAGCAAGGAAAGGTGCTGCTGGGAGGAAAAGGTGCTTTCAATATAGGAAGCAGTTAGGAGACGCAACCTACCTCTCAATGCAACCAGGGGCTGAAGGGGACAATGGGAAGTGAACATCACCACACCATTCCCCAGCGTGTGCTACGCGGACGAGGAAAGAACTGACAGTGTTGGCAGAATTCTCTTCTCACCCTCACTTGTAAGCTGAGAGGAAAAGAGTCCTGGCGTGAGTTTCTAGAATGAGGGAAGAGACCCAACCAGTTTCTTCACGAGCTGATAACATCAGTGAAGTCAGCCATGATGCCCAATGGTTTGCTCATGTGGGACACAGCAGACACCAATTTAAAATTTAAATAACCTGAACCCACAACCTCTAGGCCAAAACACTCCATTTTTTTTCCTTTGAGACAGGATCTCATGTAGCCCAGGCTAGCTTTGAACCCATGATAGGGTCAAGGATAACCTTGAACTTCTGATCCCTCTTGCTTCTGCTTTTCCCAGTGCTGAGACTACAGATATGAATCACCATGCCCAGTTTATCCAGTTCTAGAAACCAAACCCAGGGCCTTGTGCATGCCAGGCGGGTACTCTACTGGTGAGCTATATCCCTGGCCCCTAAGCACTCCAGTGTTCAATGCTGAGAAGAAGAGTCAACAGTTTTCCAAAGACATCACATTGTGGTGTACATGGCTCCATGGGTAGGGAGACTTCTTTATCAAACCTGATGGTTTTCTTCCATCACTGGAACCGAGAGGTTGACTACAGTGCTGTTGACACAAAGAATACATGTGAACATTACAACAAAACACAGAAAACACTTTGTGGACACTGAAGTCATCAAGAAGCGACTAAAGCCTCCATTTGCTCCTATGTTCAAAACATGCCCTGTCTTAGTTTGTTTCTTCACTGCTGTGACAAAACACTCTGACCAATACCAACTTGGGGAGGAAAGGGTTTATTTAGCTTATATCTCCCGGGTCACAGTTCATCAGGGAGCCCAAGGCAGGAACTCAGGGCAGGAACCTGGAGGCAGGAGCTAGAGCACAGGCCATGGAGGAACTCTGCTTACTGGCTTGCTCCCCTGGCCCCTGCTCAGCCTGCTTTCTTATGCAACACCTGCCCAAGGGTGGCACCCCCACAGTGGGCTGGGCCCTCCCACATCACTCAGCAAACCAGAAGATGCCCCACAGACATGGCCACAGGCCAGTCCAATGAAGGCAATTCCCCAATTGAGGCTCCCTCAACCCAGGTGTGTCAAGTTGACACTAAAACTATCCAGCACATGCCCATATATGGGAACACCTTCTGTTACAAATGGGAATGTTACCTAACCTTGTTGACAAAATTAATCTTAGGTTTTGAGATCATTTAACACTATCTCAGCTTGTTCACTAGGCTTTTGGGCTCCTCTTGTAACCTAAACATATAGCTAAAAATCTCTCATGACCTTTCCATGCCCTGACCCAGAATGGTAAGTGTAAGTACCTACTGTGGAAATATCAGTGCTGAAAGCAGAAAATATTGTTGAAAGCAATGAATTCTCCCTTTTGTGCTGTAGGTGGGATTAGACTGATAGCATCTGTTTGTGCTTGTGTGTGCTGTTCTGGGTCAGTAAGGGTCAGAAAGGGGAAATACCCTGACAAGACAGGTTCCTCATCTTTTCTCATGTCATGCTGGATGTACCATATCAATAAAGACAGAGCTAGACCTTTTGTCTGGGGAACAGTTCTGAAAACTCATAAGGAACAGTACTCAGAACTGATCGGGCCCACTCTTGGTTCCAACCAGTGCCAAAAAGTCAGGCTGTCTTTTTTGTAGGCACTGCTGTAGTACGGCATTTCCCTACCACACCCATAGTTGTTTAATAATATGAGGTGGTTTAATCTGACAACTGACAGAGCATTAGAAATAGTCTTCTTTATAGGAGGCTGCAAAAATTACCTTTTTGATATTAAGAAAAATATTAATTTTAATATTATTGTTTTATTACATAAAACTGGTAATTAAAACCAGGTATGGTGACTCACATATGTAATTATAACATTTGGCAGACAGAAGCGGAGAATTTCCACAAGTTTGAGACCAACCTGGGCTAGAGATGCTTTCTCAAAACAAAACAAGTAACAATATTAATATATAAATAAATAAAGCTAGTAGTCTGGAAGGGTGTAAAAGGTTGCAGAACACTTTTCTCAGGATCTTGCCTACTTTCATGATTTTAAAGGCCATCTGTAGATGTTAATACCCAAATTTCAATTTCTTGCCCAGCCTTCATCCACCTACCTGACCAGCTATCTTCCTGACTTTAGTACTTGATGTCTCATAGGGACATGTAACCTGACTCAGGCGACTATGGCACAAGTTCACAGCTTAAGAGGTTCAAGACCACGGCACCTACATCGGCTTCATTACCCATGGGAGCGGCAGGATAATGCAGGAGCACATTGGAGAGCCAGCAAGCAATTACATCTCCAATGAGGAGCAGAGGACAAGAGGGCCAGGCTCCTTTCTTACAAGAACTCAAGGGGCCTCACGGGAGTTTCCTCATGTCCCCAGTGACCTAAGGACTTCCCACTTGGCTCTACCTCTTAAAGGATCCACTAACTCCCAACAGTATCATTCTAGGGAACAAGATTTTAACACATGACCCTTAGGGGGACACAATACAACCTCATCCAAACCATATTAGCACATTCAGCCAGGTGAGCCCAAAAGCAAACCCTTGAGTTAGGGACACAGGTCTGTGGTAGAGTACTGGCCTAGCGTGATAAGGTCCTAGGTTCAATTCCCAGTACCTGGCATCCATCATGCAAGGTGTAGCTTGAATCCATCAACTTTCCTTTCTTCCTGCCACCACCCACCAGTGTAAACCACATCCTCCCCTCCTCCTCCATAGTATAACCTTGCATCGGTTTCTTCACAGCCTCTTACGCTCCTCTGTATTTGTTTTCTGCTGCTGTTGGGACAGATTACTACAAACTTAAAGGCCTAAAGCAACAAAACTTTACGAAGTCTAGAAGTTACCCAATGTACCCTGGCTTGTTGGCCTAGTTTCCTCTTACTGGGCCTGTCTCCTGCTTCCCTGTGTTCCAGCATCATGGGCTTCTGTCTGGTTCTCAGCTGCCCTGTTCCTCTCAGCCCTGGGGTCTCTGCTGTCCTACCTCCCAGGCAACCTTTATCTCTCTAGCTTTTGATCAGTCCTCCAGATCACTGTTAAGTCTTTCACAGGGCGACCCTCCCTGACTTCCCAGCCTACAAGCGCTCTTTCTACACTGCCATGGCACTTGTAGAGGCTAGTTTTCATTCAACTTGACACAAACTAGAGTCGGCTGAGAAGAGGGACCCTCAACTGAGGAATTTCCTAGGTCAGACTGGCCTGTGGGCACGTTGGTGGGGCATTGTCTTGATTGCTAGTTGATATAAGAGGGCCCCACCCACTATGGGCCATACATCTCTAGGCAGGTGGGCCTGGGCTGTGTAAGAAAGCTGGACATGAGCCAGGCAGAGGGAGCCAGCAGGCAGCGGTCCTCCATGATCTATACTTCAGTTCCTGCTTGAGTTCTTGCCCTGACTTCCCTCAATGATGGACTGTGACCGAAAAGTGTAAGCCAAATAAACATTTTCTTCTTCAAGTTGTTTTTGGGCAGAATGCTTTATCTCAGCAACAGGGATCAAACTAACATAGTTACTATTGCTCCTCCCTAGTTTTTGCTACAGTTAAGAATTAGATTTTATTTGTAGGATTATTTGTGTTACATCTGCTTGCCTGCATCAGACTGCAAATCCATAAGGGACTGGAGCCTTATCTATTCTGCTCACCACTGTAAGTCTTGGGACTCTCAGCTTGTTGCTGGTTCAAAAAAAATAAATGAGTGCTAATGAATGTTATTTTAACAGTAGGCTTAAATTTTGAAATGTGAATTGTATAGACCAAAGACTTCCATTTCAGCATTAGCACTGGAGGCCAGGTTTTCACTCATTACTCTGAGTCTCTATGACAAACACATCTGTTGTCTACACCCCAAACCTGTTACCCACCCTGACACCGAAAAGGGTTGGACTTCTCTCTTGGCCTTGTGCTGGATCTGCCATGCCAGGCCTGGGGACAGAAGCCACTACTCTATTCTTGCTCATGTGACTCATCACTAGAAAATGTTCCCCAAGCAGGGAGGGGTATTGGTGCCAAAAGAACACACAGGGCTATATGCAACTGAGGAATTCTTCCTTAGCCCCTGACTCCCAGGGAGTTTTCTTCCAAGTATTTTTCTAGTTACCTACATTCTACAAAAAGTAGGTGTTCTAGAACTAGAAAGTACTAGATTTAAAACCCAGGTTTGCCCTTTTTCAGAAAATTGACTGAACTTTGAGCCTCTGTACACACACACACACACACACACACACACACACACACACGCATGCACGCACGCACGCACGCACACACGCACAGAGGATAACAATCCTGCACGACAAAAGTGCTAGATAATCCAAGTGCACACACCTGGAGCAATGCTCCAGCCACCAAATGCCTCGCCCTGTGCAGGGCTCTTCTACCACTCTCATCGGATTTTCCTGGTAAAGGGTTTCTGTTTCCCAACAAATACTTTGTTCTGGGCCTCAGATGAACACAGGCTATGCTCTAAGCTTAACTAACCACTGTGAGAACAATTATAAAGAATGCCAAGAACACAGAGGTAGTGGTGTGTTGCTTCTAGGTGCTTAATTGAGCCGTCAGGACCTCCATTTCACCTCGATCTGTGGGTGGATGTGTAAAATACACTTCCTGACTCAGAGGAGACACCCCACATGTTAGTTACCACTGCCCACATACTCGCATCTTTAGTCTCTGGGCACTTTCTTTACTTCCCTGTTTCTTTCACTTTCAAGTCCTTTCACTTGCTTCTGCACTCCCACATGGCCACTTCTACAATGTAATCATCTATTCAATGTATCTCGCTTCAACAGGCCTTCCTAGTGGCCCAGATACCCTCAGACATCACTTTCTCCCCAAAAGTTACATTTCACACTCCAAAACACATTGAGGGATAGGTGCTAACTCGTCCATGCTTGTAATCCTCCTCCTCAGGGTCTAGAAACGCTTTCTTTTATATGGAGGAAACATCTACTAATTGCTGAGTGAAATGAACAGAATCTGATTTATACATAACCCTAAATTTGCACCATCAGAGGGACAAGCAGTGGAGCTGTGCACCACTCAGCTCAGGAGAAGAGTCAAGACTAACGACGCATACTGGCAGGCATGTGTACTTGGAAGGGCTGGAGCTCACCAAGAGAGGATGTGGTAAGGGAAAAAATAACCAAAGATGGAACATTTGTCAGTCCCAAAAGGAGGCCAGACAGCTGAGTTCAGAACTATAATTCAAAAATAAATCATAGAGGGCCAGACACGGTGGTATACACCTTTCATCATAGCACTCGGGACGCAGAGGAAGGCCAAGGATTGCCTGGTCTACATAGTGAGTTCCAAGCCAGCTGGGGCTACAGGGAAACCCTGTCTCAAAAAAAAAAAAAAAAAAAAAAATCACAGAAAGAAGAAACTTGGCTGCCATGGCTCAGTGGGTAAAGATGCTTGCCACCAATAATGAGGGCCTGAGTTCCATCCCCAGAGCCCACATGGTGGGAGGAGAAGACTGACTCCCCCAAGTATACACATCTATGCCCGCATGCAAGAGCACATACACACACACAGACACACACAGACACACAGACACGCACAGACACGCACAGACACACACAGACACACAGACACGCACAGACACGCTCAGAGACACACAGACACACACAGACACGCACAGACACACACAGACAACTCTAACTCCAGGGAGCTCCACCAGCTCTGGTCTCTGCAGGCATCTGCACTCAACATGCACACACAGACACACACAGAGACACACAGACACACAGACACGCACAGACACACACAGACACACACAGACACGCACAGACACACACAGACACACACAGACACACACAGAGACACACAGACACGCACAGAGACACACAGACACGCACAGACACACACAGACACGCACAGAGACACACAGACACACACAGAGACACACAGACACGCACAGAGACACACACTAAATAAAATGTAATAAAAAGAAAAAGGAAAAAAAGAAGAAACTCGAGTGAGCACAGTTCCAAGGCCAGTGAAACTGAAGTGTGGGAGAAAACCCTTAACAGCATCAAAGTTGCTGACCACAGAAGCTAAAAGTACCTAAGTTGCCACTGGCTGTGCTTGGTCCTTCAAAAGCTCCTGGCGACATCCTGGAAAGCAAAGTATTAGCAGAAGCAGCTGGCCTGAGGAAGGGCTATGGGTAAAAATCACAAGTACATGATATTCTTTCAGACAGCCTCACAGAAGAGGCAGAGAAGGAATCACTGCTCCAAGGGAGCAGAGAAGCCCCTGTGAGTATAAAACAGCAGTGAACCCACAGACAAAGCGGCACCAACATGCAAAGGTTATCACTGCCACGAACCAGAACAAAAAGAGAAAACTGGACTTGGGTGGTATCAAGGCAATTGTGATGCATGATCCTGGGAAACACATTTTCCTCTCCCTTGGTTAATTCAGATGATACTAAGAATACGAGCAATGAACAGAAAAGAATTTTGGAAGGGGTTGGCAATTTCTATAGACATTGTCACTGCAGTAAACAGTCTGTACTCTTAAACAAATGGCTGTTGCTTTTCAGTTCTCTTCAACTGTGTGGTAGAAAGCTAAAGCTCCCTCCTGTCCAACAGAATTCCAGGCAACTTCTTATTGCAGTTCCACCCAGAAAAGACAAGGACAAATGGCAGAGAAAGGCCAGACAAAATCAGGGAACCTGGAGTCAACACAGGGCTGGCAACCCTCTAAGCACTTCCTATAGACCACCATTCTTCTAAGTAGGGAGATGTCAGTCCAGGGTCCCTCCCCGGTGAGCAGAGAAATGACAAGAATTCACAGGACAGCTGTCAGCCTCCTCTGTCACCCTGACTCTCCTGGGAAGGCTAAACAAAACCACAGACATTGTATTTGCCTCCAAAAGTAAAATGGTGAACCATGGCAAGGCTGGTTGTCCAAATAACCCCAAGGCTATTGCTTCCCACCTTCTAGGACATACTGCAAAATCAGAAGTGATGTTTCTATGTTTGAACCATTTCTTTGCACCTTTAAACCTGAAAAGCAGGTCTGCTTCTGAGTGGGACCATGAGAGGCTCTGTGTAAGATGTCCTCAAAGTCTTTGAGAGAGGACTAGTTTCCCACAGTAGGTATTTTGTCATGGGAGCAAGAGGAGGTATATTTTCAGGACGGTGCCTTATGGTAACAGATGCTACCAGAAATAAAGAGGGAAAGCTAGGTAAAATTAATTACAGTATTTAACAAAGCTCTCCCTCACAAAAAAGAATTTGGTTGGTAACAGAAAAGTTATCTGCACTGATCTTTAAGGTGCATTGTGGTTTTACTTTTTTGTGTAAATTCTTTCTATCTATCTATCTATCTATCTATCTATCTATCTATCTATCATTTTTGAGACAGGCTCTATCTATTTTTGAGACAGGATCTATCTATCTAAAAGAATTTGGTTGGTAACAGAAAAGTTATCTGCACTGATCTTTAAGGTGCATTGTGGTTTTACTTTTTTGTGTAAATTCTTTCTATCTATCTATCTATCTATCTATCTATCTATCTATCTATCATCTATCTATCTATCTATCATCTAT